>NC_139516.1:75885854-75988354 GCF_947247035.1 Vipera ursinii | reverse complement strand
TGCCCATTCAGAGTCCAGGCTGGTCTGGATCTGAGTGATTTTGTCCAGCAGATGCTGACTAAATTCCTCAACTCATCCCTGCAAAGGGTCCTCCCTCGTCCCCTGATTCAATAGGAAATGGGTCACTCTAAACAGGGCGGCCAGGCAGTTATCTGTGGACGCAATGAGAGTGATGAAGTAAGCACACTTTGCCACTTCCATTGCCACAAGATAAGATCTAGTAAAAGATCTTAAGTGTGCTCAGTCAGATTCGGACTGACTGGATCTCCAACTGCTCTCTAGGCCCCTCCTCCAGCACTTCATCTCTCGCAGGTCCATGGAGAACCAAGGGGCTAACTGGGACCTGCACCGGGTCAGAGGCCACAAAGGCACAATACAGTCGAGAGCCTCAGAGGCAGCCCGTTGCCAGGCGTCCACCAAGGTGCCGACAGGGCTGTGGGAAAGGGAGGTAGGAATCAACCCAAGCGCCGTCTGGAACCTTTCCGGATCCATCATGTGCCTGGGGCAGAACCACCAAGTTGGTTCCGCATCCCAGCGATGGGAGGTGGCATAAGGAAGGCCAAGCCGTAGGAGATAATGATCGGTCCATGAAAGGGGTTGAACAGTTGGGGAAACCCCACCCAGATCATTAAGCCACTTCCCAGAGATAAAAATAAGATCGGGCGCATTTTCCCCCTCATGGGTCGGACCCTGAATTATCTGGGTCAGGTCCATGGCCATCATGGAAGCCATGAACTCTCGAGCCACCCCTGACGCCCCCCCCCCAGGGAAGGTAGGTTGAAATCACCCAGAACAATAAGTCTGGGAAACTCAACCGCCAACCCCGAGAGAGCATCAAGTAGCCTGGGCAGGGCCGTTGTCACGCAGCTGGGAGATAGGTACACGAGCAACAGGCCCAACTGACCTCCAGGGCCCCACCTCAGAAGGAGAGACTCACACCCATCTATCTGAGTGGCAGAGGCCTCCTGTGGACAAAGGGCCTCCTTAATGACAACTGCCACCCCACCGCCCCTACCCTGAGCCCGAGGCTGGTGCAGCACATGGAAACCTGGTGGGGTCATCCTGATTGAACTTTGTACTTTGGCTTGCCAAATTTCTACATGTTTGAAGGTACCCTGGAAAGAGGATTTGTTGATATATAATCATCTAATGTGTAATGAAGAGATCTGGACAAATAATTCACAGTGAATAATTCACTCAAGCTTTGTTTTTTTGCATGATAAGAGATAGCACTATTTACACTTCAGATTTATCCAAGTTTTATATTTTGCTTTGCAATTCATTTCTCACTAACGTGAGTTGAAAGCAGTTCACCAGGGATGAAATTCTCATTTCTCTGAAGGCAAACAGTACATATCAAGTAGTAGAGGAATAGTTGGTCATGCAAAGATCAGTATACGTAATACCATTTGACTTAAAGTTTGACTTAATGAGGATTTGGAAAAGAGATTCTCCATCTTAAAACTTTGCTTTATATATTTAAGGAAGTATTAAGCTTACTTTGGAAATTAGAAAGAGGAAAACAAATTCCTTTCATTATATAAATCTCTGAAACATAGAAAAGAGCTTCCAAAGATAATATTGGGCCTCACATAAAAATACATATCCTTCAGATACAGTGATTTCAAGCCATGAAGAACTTTGTCAGATAATACTAGCCTTCTGAAAGAAATTAATTTAAAAAAGTTCACAGCAACTTCCTTCTGTTCCTTCACTGTAGCAGCCATGCATTATTCAGGAGACTCAGGAGAGATTTTGAGGTGTGCAAATGTCTAAGGACATTTTGAAAAGAGCAGACAAATGCCGGTGCAAAAGATAAAAGGATAAGTAACCTTCCTTCCATTACTTTGCTTGCCATTAAAAGTAATTTTGATACAAAGTTCTATTTCTAATGGAAGCTGCAATTTATTCAATGGGTACGGCTTGTTTTGTTTCAGAAATTAAATAGCGAAAGGTTCCCAATATAATCTTAACACTTGCATTAATGGCTTCTAGATGTCTAAAGCTTAAAGATGGTAGGCTAAAGTAACTATGAAAGAACTATGAAAGAATCCATTGACCAGTTTTTGGGAAAGCTTGTCAGATGCCCATCCATCTGTTTCTTGCTTTACTGCCACAATATTTCAAGCAATTTTAAATGCAGTTCAGGTAGTCTTCTGTCTTGGGGTATTTCTGTGTATTTGATTTAATACCAGGAAGTGTTTGTTCAAGGGTTGATTCTGATTCAATGAGTCAATAGAAAATAATAGCATTTTATCAATTTCATGTTTGCATAAAATGAGAATTACTTATTATTAAGAGTTCTTTCTTGGATTACAACTTTGTTTCTTTCAACTGATTCTATAGACAGAATGTTTGGGGCTGTAAACTAATGGGTAGCAACAATTCCAAGTGCACTGATGCTCAATTTACTGCTGAGATCTCATGGCAAGTCACATTCAAAAATAGTGTTCAAAACTCAAAGAATGCACAAAATACTGGATGTATTTAGCCAACACATACAGGTAGTCCTCAAGTTATGACCACAATTGAGCCCAAAGTGTATGTTGCTAAGTGAGATATTTGTTAAGTGAATTCTGCCCCCTTTTATGACTTTTCTTGCCACAGATGTTAAGTGAACCACTGCAGTTGTTAAGTCAGTAACATGGTTGTTAAGTGAATCTGACTTCCCCATTAACTTTGCTTTTCAGAAGGTTGAAAAAGGGGATCACATGACCTGGGACACAGCAAATATGAACCAGTTGTCAAACATCCGAGTTTTGATCACAAGACCACGAGGATGTCACATCAGTCATAAGTGTGGAAAATAGTCATGTCACTTTTTTCAGTGCCATTGTAACTTTGAATGGTCACTAAACAAACGGTTGTAAGTCGAGGACTATCTGTACTTACCTCCCTGAATCCCTTGGTAATTCAGGAACTAGAATACTGGGAATATTCTTCTTAAAAATCTAAGATATATATAGTAATTGCACAAAGCATTTTTTTTATTCATTGGCCTAAATCAGAGACTTGGACTAGATCAGTGGTTCCCAACCTTTTCTATACCCTGGACCCCTAGAACGCTTCTGATATATTCTCACACCCCTCAGAAAACTTTGAAATAACAGCAACGGATTATGCATATACATTATAATTTTGAAAAGCCAGGTTTTTGCACCCCCTGGAATATCATCTCACACCCACAGGGGGTGCGAAGCACCTTGGTTGGGAACTCCTGGATTAAATGAACTAGTTGTCTCTGATGTAGCCTCTGAGTTTTTAATGTCCAAATGCAAAATAAAAAAAAATGGAGCTTGGGAATAATGAGGCAACACATCAGATATAATATTTTTTCAACTAAGTGTAGCAGAGCTGTTTTGGAGACTTAGTTCAAGGAACAAACAGCAGGGTTTTCCCCCCTTGTTTTTATGTTTTGAATCAACAGGAAAACAACTTTTTGGAGGGGGTACATTTATATAGTCACAGACTTTTTCCTGTTGATTCAAAAAATAAAAATAAGAAAAACCCCTGCCATTGTTGTTCATTCCCTGAAATGTCTTCAGCAGAAACCGCCTAATAAAGCAAAAGGAATGGCTAAAGGGAAGATGCTATAGTATAAATCATACCTGGCTGGTAATGTCAGGTGGTCACTGCAATTTATAAAGAAATTTGCAAAGAAATTAATCAAGGTAAGTGGCACCAATAGTTGTGGAAAGTACTTTTGAGCTGTTTCACAATGTTATGGGAGATTTATTAAATAGGGTAAAATGTTGGATGAAAAAAAATAAACCCAGCTCGTCTTGATTTAGAGCACATGCACAAGGCAATAAAGCTTTTCTCCACCCCTGTGGAATGCCTGGACTAATTATAAACAGAGTGAAAACCTCTAAAGGGTGAGCTTAAATGTTGCTTGACTCTATTAACCAACAATAGTTCAATCCTACTTCATGCTGAAATGTTTAGCCTATGGGCTAGTTATATCTTTGCTAAAAAGTAAAACAATCAGGGAAATTACCATTCCTGAAACCCTAATTGCAGTTTATAAGGCTCCCAAAAGGCAGTAGAAATTCTTCAGGAAAATAAACAACCTCATTGTGTTCTATAGTAGTTGCCAACCTCAGAAGACCAGTCTTATGACTATATCTAGTGCCTTCACTTGGGAAATGCAAACACAAGTGTGAGCCCCATTAGCTTTAAATAGGCCTGAATTGGAGACTTCTTCCTTTGAACAGGACTATATATGTATGTATGTATATGATTTAGAATGCAGAGTCCCAACTCCTATATCTATCTATCTATCTATCTATCTATCTATCTATCTATCTATCTATCTATCTATCTATCTATCTCTATGTATGTATGTTAAAAATAGGTTAAAATGGGTTAAAAGTAGGTTAAAATGCAGGGTTAAAAGGGTTAAAAAATAAAAATAAAAAAAGCTTTTACTTTTGGAGGAGCTCTTTACAGCCTTTGCTGCCTGTCCACCATCTTGGCTCTTCCAAATATTCTGTACAGATTTGGCCACTTAGTGCAGAAAAGTTTGTGATGTATATATTTTATCTCAGAACAGCTCATTTATTCAATGCACCATTTGAAAAGAACTTTTGAATTAATACAGTCTTCAGAGTCTGAGTTTCTTCACTCCTTCCAGGTGTTCATAAGAACATTTGAAGAGGGCTTAAAAGCTCAGTTCACATTCAGAAGTAAAAACTCAAGTTTGCATGAAGTGACTCTAAACTTCAAAAGCCTTCAGTTTTGATGAATTCACTATGTGTGATTCCTGCACGTGTACATGTGTATATTTATGATGGTATGCGAATCCTAGAACTATGTGAATTATTTGGAGGAATACTTTGGGAATTAGAAATATCTTTCCAAATATTCTTGTTTTTCCTTTGAAGAAAGTTTCCTTTCTCATCCAAGAAGCTTCTTCAGTTCTGACTGAGTGGTGGGAAAGGAAGGATTTTTATTCCTTACAGTCATCTGGTTGTTAGCATTCTTTCTGAGAGTCATTAAGGCCACTTGGAGGTTTATTTTTGCCTTCAGGGTCATCTGAACAAATGGGTGTGGAACCTTCTTAGAATTGCTGAAAGGGTTGTGTTGTAAACAGGAGATAGGTGATTATGTATCCCTGCCCCTCTGTTGAGAGAGGTCTGTTCAGTCTTTGACCCCTTTTTAAAACCATTGGTAATCTCTGTCCAGAATGTGGATTTTGCTGTCTTCAAAAGAGTGCTCTTTCTCTTTCAAATGCAGATGGACTACTGAATCTTGTCCTGATGGGTTTGTTCTCCTATGTTGTGCCATGCATTTGTGAAGTGGTTATTTTCTTTCTCCACTTGTCATGTTGAGGCACTGTGTCTTCAAGCAAAACCAGAAAGCCCAGTTGACTTTTGAAAGAAAGTAGCTTTGGGATAACTATGACCTGGATGACTGAGAATCTTCATGGACATATCTCTCCTGAATCTTCCAGAAGACATGACACTTTGGTGCTTTAAGCCAGGGGTGTCAAACTGCTGGCTTGCTGGCTGGTCACATCATGCCGAGGCCACACCACCCCAGCTCCAGCAATGCGAAAAAAGTCCCGATATATCATGACATGTCATGCGACATGGTGAGTTTGACACCCATGCTTTAAGCAATGGATTTTGATCAATGGACTCTTTTTTTCTACTCAATGTGTCCTAAAAATGATTTATTTTAATGTAAGTTCTATTTGAATCAATTAAGTACACACACATCAATATACACATGTGCATACATTTGAATTGTTCACAGAGCCCTAGCAAGTTTTGTAGATCACATTCCATACAATTGTGTGTGAAAATGGAAAATATCTATGTTTATATTCTGTGGATTCTGGATAATCAGAAACACCATTTAAATTACAGATTTCTATGGAGCAAATTAGCAGAATTGATGGCACCTCAAAAAAAACAACAACAACAACCACGTATGAGCTTTCAAGGACTATAAGTCTCATCCTTTTATACTTGGAATTTTATTCTAAAAACATTTATTTAATTTAATTTGTATACCGCCCTTGTCCCGAAGGACTCAGGAAACATACATAGTATTTACATGAAATTGCCTATTATCCATCTTTTGATATTACTTGCTGCTAACTTCCTTTGTTGACTTGTTGTTTTTAGTTTTATAGCTTTATATTCCAAACTTGGTTGCAGGCATGAATCAACAACACTCTTTTGGACAGGTGCACTGAAGGAAGGCTTATATGGTGTTTGAATCTAAGAACTGCAGATCTAAGTCCTTAATAATTTTTAATCTCTTTTTTATTGAACAAAGATGACAGCTCAACAGGCAACACTTTTTAAGCCTAAAGTCTACACTACACCACAGTAACTTCACAGTACGTATCATAAGAGCTTAAATTTTCATGCATTCACAGTGGAAAGTGGATGAAACAAAAGCTAGCTTTTTGCCCCCAATAAATGGTTTCCCTTGCACTTTTCCTAGCAGAAAACCCAGTGGCAAAGAATTTTTGAATCTTAATTTTATTATTACAAGTCCCTTCCAAGAATTGAAAATTAGAGAGAGCCAATAGTTTTGAATGATTTCATGAATACGAAAAAGGCTTTGAAAGGAGCATCACAATTTAGGAGATACAGACCCATTCATTTGAACTTACACAGAGAGTCTTTAATAGGAGATATGAAATGGCAACAAAAGCAATTAGCAGGTTTTCTAAATACTTTACATTTTTTAAAACAAGAAAGTCATCAGGGATTTTTAAAAATGTATTTTTAATAATAAAATCCTATTACAAAAGCATTATAGTTAAACAGACACAAATTAATGCAAAGTACAAAAAAATAAGAGAGAGAAAAAAAGATTGTACAGAAAAAGTAAACATATAACAAAGTAAAAGAAATAAATATATAAAGAAGTAACTTCCGCATTCATCACAGCATGTGTAAATAATTTAACAATTAAAGGTAAAGGTAAAGGTTCCCCCGCACGCACATGCGTGCTAGTCGTCGTTTCCAACTCTAGGGGCCGGTGCTCATCTCCGTTTCAAAGCCGAAGAGCCAGCGCTTGTCCGAGGACGTCTCTGTGGTCATGTGGCCGGCATGACTAGACACCAAAGGCGCACGGAACGCTGTTACCTTCCCACCGCAGTGGTCCCTATTTTTCTACTTGCATTTTTACCTGCTTTCGAACTGCTAGGTTGGCAGAAGCTGGGACGAGTAACAGGCGCTCACTCTGCTACGCGGCACTCGGGATTCGACCCGCCAAACTGCCGACCTTCCGATCGACAAGTTCAGCGTCCTAACCCACTGAGCCACCACGTCCCTTCTAATTTAACAATTACCTTCCCCTAAAATACAACAAGAAAATCTCTTTATCCCATATCTCATCTCATATTTATAAACAGATCCTTATAACCTTGTCATTCCATTCTGGTCAGCAAAAGGCCATTAAGAGTTACTAGAAATAACAATTTATCTATTTTAACCTTAATCAAATAAACCAAAATTATATTACTTCATTTTACTTTTTACAATCTTGACCTTTAACCCCTTAAATAATTTCAAAACTCATTTTCTTTTTCTTTGTCCCTTCCCAAAAAAATCCATGGTGGCTCAGTGGGTCAGGATGCTAAGCTTGTGGATCAGATGTTCGGCAGTTTGGCGGGTCGAATCCCGAGTGCTGCATAACAGAGTGAGTGCCTGTTACTCGTCCCAACTTCTGCCAACCTAGCAGTTCAAAAGCACATAAAAATGCAAGTAGAAAAATAGGGACCACTATGGTGGGAAGGTAACAGCGTTCCGTGAGCCTTTGGTGTCTAGTCATGCCGGCCGCATGACCACGGAGACATCCTCAAACAAGTGCTGGCTCTTCTGCTTTGAAACGGAGATGAGCACCAGTCCCTAGAGTTGGAAACGACTAGCACGCATGTGCAGGGGAACCTTTACCTTACCTTTACCTTTATATCTATATCTATATCTATATCTATATCTATATCTATATCTATATCTATATCTATATCTATATCTATATCTATATCTATATCTATATATCTATATCATCTATATCATCTATATCTATATATCTATATCTATATCTATATATCTACATCTACATCTATCTATCTATCTATCTATCTATCTATCTATCTATCTATCTATCTATCTATCTATCTATCTATCTATCTATCTCCAAGTACGTTTTGGCTTGAAACTTGTGCATCCTTTTTGGTTTTTAAGACCTCAGCTGGTTTCATTTGCATATCCAATGGGACAACTTTTTCCACATCATTCTTGCAGGCTGACATTTTTAGATCCCCTTTAAGATTCACTTTCCCATCTGGCAAAACATGGTCCTCTTTAACAACAACATTTCTTAAAAGCTCTTCATCTATAATGGCAAACTACTTTAAAAATAACCTCTGGATCCATTGCTCACAAATATATCCTCAAATGCATTCAGTGTTAAATTGTTTTGCTCCATTCTGTGTTAATTAAGTCAAATTAAGTTTTCTCCTTTACTTATAATCTTTAGTTTATTATTAAGTAGTAATCTTTTGTCTCCCTCTAATGAAGGCCTAATGAATGATGGGATGATCATTTGCATAATATTTCTGGAATATGTATTTCTTTCCTGACAACTTCAAAGGAACTAAACAAGAACAGTAGTCTGTCTTCTAGAAAAAGAATATAACAAATTTCTTTATTCAGAGTCACATGTTTCTGCCTTTCTAGCCTAGAAGAGCCTGCAATCACTGGTTGTGTTTCCTCATAGTTTCAGAACAAAGTCTTTCACAGCCATACCAGGGGAAAAATAAATAAATAAGAGATTAAATCTGGAAGCTTTTGTTTGCAATACTTCCGCCTAGTCTTAGAAGTATTATTAAGTATTCTTTAAAGAATATCAGAAAAATCTGGCATGGAATACACTTCACATGTTCGGTTCTGGAACTGCAGTTATGACAAGATGCCCACTTAATTTAAAAATGACTGGATGGTCTTAGAAAATATCTCTGATATTTCTGGAGTTCAGGTTATTTAGATCAGGGTTTTTCACTGGACAACTTTAAGAGATATGGACTTCAGCCTGAAATCGATACAACTTAAATTTTGTGAACCTTGAAATCCAAGTTCAAGTCTATGCATCTTAAAGCAGCTAAATTGGAAAAAAAATAATAATTTGATACTCTGATCTTTCTATTTCTATGGATTAATCAGAGAACCAAACAATGTAATGAATGAAAATGGCAAGGAAGATTCCACTGATTTTCAGGCTAAAGAGAATGGTATGTCAACATGGACTAGATATTTCTAAGGCTATCAAAATAAATGCACAAGGTAAATCTTGATTTATTTATACTGTAGTAGGCAAATCCATCTTGCATGTAGATTAATTTTTACCTACAGTAAAATACACTTGTCTAATGTCTGTGGGCCTTCTATTGAATCAATTTATTTTTCAATCAAGGGTTAAGTACATGGGGAACCAAGATTACCTGTCTGATTTAAAACCTGATGGTTAGATTTGCCTATTCCTAGTGTCATCATTATTGGAGTAAAGCCTTAACTTAGAAAGCAAGAATTGTGACTGCATAGTTATAGTTATAATGGTGAGAGCTAACGGCTCTCCAGCAACCCAAACTACAAGTCTCCAGCGCTATAATTGGCTATCCCTAGGCAGCAATGGTTGCTTCAAACCTAGTGGCTGCTGCCTAGGGGCTAGACTATATTTATTTATTTTATTTATTAATTGATTTTATATACCGCCATATTCCCGAAGGACTCAGGGCGGATCACAGGGCAAGTTAAAACAATACAAAAAGGAAAGATAAAATAGAATTAAATTAATACTAGCCCACAGGATTAAGACAAAGTTAAAATTTAATTTTAAAATTAATTTAATTTAAAACCCCTCAGTCCAGGCCAGACACTTCAAACAACCAGGTTTTTAGGTCCCGTCGAAAAGAGTGAAGGTCGGGAGCAATCCGAAGTTCCATCGGCAGTTCGTTCCAAAGTGTGGGCGTGCCCACAGAGAACGCCCTCCCCCTGGGAATCACCCGCCGGCAATCCAAAACCAGCAGAACCCTAAGGAGGCCCTGCCTGTGGGAGCGCACAGGATGATGGGAAGCTGATGCTGGCAGCAGGTATTCCCTAAGATAATCTGAACCCATGCCATTTAGGGCTTTATAGGTCATCACCAGCACCTTGAATCTAACCCAGAGGGCAACTGGAAGCCAATGCAGCTCGTGGAGAAGAGGTGTTACATAAGAATATTGGGAAACTCCCATTACTACTCGAGCGGCTGCATTCTGCACCAGCTGAAGCCTCCGAGTGGTCCTCAAGGGCAGCCCCATATAGAGACCGTTGCAGTAGTCTAACCGGGAGGTTACGAGCGCATGAGTGACTGTGCATAGGGCATCTCGGTCCAGATAGGGCCATAACTGGTGCACCAGGCGAACCTGGGCGAAAGCCCCCGTGGTCACGGCTCCTATGTGATCTTCCAAACTGAGCCGTGAATCCAGGAGGACACCCAAGTTACGGGCCCTATCAACAGGGGGTAACACCTCACCCCTCATCGTTAATGATGGAGACAAGTGGTTCACTCGAGATGCCAGTATGCACAGCCACTCAGTCTTGGCAGGATTGAGTCGAAGCCTGTTTCTCCCCATCCAAACCCAAACTGCCTCCAGACAACAGGACATCACGTCGAGGGCATCAATGAGTTAGTTCGGGGTGGAAAGAAAAAGCTGGGTATCATCAGCATACTGAAGATACCCCACCCCGAAACCACGAATGAGCTCACCCAGCGGCTTCATATAGATGTTGAACAAGAGGGGAGAGAGAACCGACCCCTGAGGAACTCCACAAACAGGCCTCAGGGCGGATCTCTGCCCTCCCGTCAACACTGACTGCGAACGGCCCAGGAGGTAGGAGGAGAACCACCATAAAACAGTGCCCCCCACTCCCAAACCCCTGAGATGTCGTAGTAGGATACCATGGTCGATGGTATCAAAAGCCGCTGAGAGGTCTAATAGGACTAGGACAGAGGAACAACCCCTGTCCCAAGCCCACCAGAGATCATTCATCAGCGCGACCAATGCCGTCTCCGTGCTATACCCGGGCCTGAAGCCCAATTGCTACGGGTCAAGATAATCAGTTTCCTCCAGGAACAGAGGAAGCTGATGCGCTACCACACTCTCAACAACCTTCGCCAAAAAGCGAAGGTTGGAGACCGGATGATAGTTATTCAGAATAGCCAGGTCCAGGGCAGGCTACTTGAGAAGGGGTCTCACCACTGCCTCCTTCAAGGCGGCAGGGAAAACACCCTCCCTCAAAGAAGCAGATATCACTGCCTGGAACCAGCCTTGTGTCTCCTCCCGAGCTGAATAAACCAGCCAGGAGGGGCACAGGTCCAATAAACAGGTGGTAGAGCTCAGCCTCCCCATAATCCTGTCCACCTCATCGGGAGTCACAGGGTCGAATTCAGTCCAGATAATACTACTCTCAAGACCGCTCGATTCCTCCACATCAGACTGCCCAGTCAGAGTCCAAACCGGCCTGAATCTGAGCAATTTTGTCTGCCAGATGCTGACTAAACTCCTCGGCCCGCCCCTGTAAGGGCTCCTCCCTCACCTCCTGATTTAGGAGGGAGCGAGTCACCCTAAACAGGGTGGCCAGGCGATTATCTGTGGATGCGATGAGGGCAGCGATGTAATTAGACTTCGCCAACCTCATCGCCGCGAGATAAGACCTAGTAAAAGATCTTAGTTGCAATCGGTCAGATTCAGACTGGCTGGATCTCCAACAGCTCTCCAGACTCCGTCTCCGACGCTTCATCTCCCGGAGCTCCACAGAAAACCATGGAGCCTATCGGGATCTGCGCCGGGTCAGGGGTCGCAAGGGTACAACACGGTCGAGTGCCTTGGTGGCAGCCCTCTCCCAGGCTTCCACCAAGGCATCGGCCGGGCTGTGAGTGAGGGAGATAGGTATACACCCAAGCGCCATCTGGAAGCGTTCCGGATCCATTAGGCGCCTGGGGCGGAACCACCTGGTTGGTTCCGCAGCCCAGCAGCGAGAGGTAGCGTATCGGAAGATCAACCGCAGGCTATTTGCAGCCATTTGCCAGTACAAATTCTGCACGAAATAAAATATGAGTTTCCCTGTACTCAGTTACCTCGTCTTCATTCCTGCGCCAAAGAACTCGCTATTTAACATTGGCAACGAGGGTGGGATCCTGCTTCACTGAAAAAAAGAGTTGAAGTCTACGAGGGGAAGGCAGTGCACACCTGAGGGAAAAGGGATTTCTCCCCCACCCTCAAGGTCAGTTAGCAAGCTATGCTAGCGACCTCGTGCTCAGTGGACTCATTCCCTGAGCCTGGAAGCAGGATTCAGAAGGAAACGCAGGAACCAGCAAAGAAAGAATGCTGAAGGTCAGGAAACTTTGAGAATTCGACGTGAAGCACCCGGAGGAATGGCCCTATTTATCCCAGGTGGAAAACTATCTCAGGGCTAATCAGATTGTGGAAGAAGGACTGAAGGCTTCAACGCTACTCTGTGTGTGCGGCCTAGCAACCTTTGATTTGGCCGAGAACCTTTTTGTGCTGACACTGATTGAAGCAGTCTCCTATGCAGATCTCAAAAAGAAATCGATAAGCTTGTAGAACAGGGCGTTATAGCCTGTTGATGGTGGGGAGTGGGAAACTCCTATAGTCACTCCACTTAAAGCCAATGGGGAAATTTGCATTTGCGCTGACTATAAATGCACACTAAATAAAGCCCTCAAGCAACACGCTTACCCGGTCCCAGCAGTCAACCACAATGTAGCCTCTTTGCAAGGGGGTACTATTTTTGCTAAACTTGATTTAGCACAGGCCTATCAGCAATTGCCATTTGATGATGCCACCACTGTGGCTCAGACGATCGTGACTCACAGGGGTGCTTTCAAAGTTAAACGCTTACAGTTTGGAGTCAGTGTTGCACCGGGCATTTTCCAGGGAATCATTGAGCATACACTTAAGGGTATTCAGGGCATCTGCCCTTATTTTGATGATGTTCTCATTGCAGGGGAATCCACAGAAGTGTTAGCCACTAGGCTCAGGGCTGTTTTACAGAGGCTTCGCGAAGTAGGCATCAAATTTTAAAAAAGCAAGTGTAGTATTGGGGTTCCTTCAACAGAATTCCTGGGTTTCCGAATTGATGCTAACGGCATTCACCCTGCTGATTCTAAAGTGAAGGCCATTAAAATGGCTCCTAAGCCCAAATCCAAAGGAGAGCTACATGCATTCTTGGGCCTCCTAAACTTCTACCACACATTTCAACCTCATAAGGCTGCACTAGCAGAGCCCTTCCACAGGCTTCTAGATAAGAAAGCTCCATGGAAATGGACTAACTTACATGAAAAAAGTTTCCAGGACTTAAAAGCACTATTGTCAGAAACGTCCACTGTAATTCACTACAAAGAGTCTAAACCTGTATGTCTTGCATGTGATGCATCTCCATATGGGTGGTGGCAGTTTTAAGCCATGTAGAAGAAAATGGAACACAGGTCCCTATGGCATTTTACTCAAGGACATTGTCCTCTGCTGAGTGCAACTATGCTCAGATTGACAAAGAGGCCCTAGGCATCATTGCTGGAATAAAAAAAAATCCATGACTATTTATATGGCAGGGACTTCACGGTCTTTACAGACCACAAACCTCTGTTGGGACTTTTCACAATAGACAAACAACACCCCCCCACACATACTTTCTCCAAGTATGCTGAAATGCTCTGTTTTTCTATCTGCATACACTTTTAAATTGATTCACAAACCAGGCAAAGAAATGGGCCATGCTGATGGCCTCAGCAGACTACCACTTCCACTAATGGATCCAGATTCGGCTCCAGCTTCTAGAATACTGTCCATACAGGACATACCTGAATTTCCCCTCCATGCGTGGGACATTGCTGCTGGGTGAGCTCATTCATGGTTTCGGGGTGGTGTATCATCAGTATGCTGATGATACCCAGCTTTTCCTTTCCACCCCAAACCAACCCAGTGATGCCCTCGACGTGATGTCCCGTTGCCTGGAGGCGGTCCGGGTTTGGATGGGGAGAAACAGGCTTTGTCTCAATCCTGCCAAGACTGAGTGGCTGTGCATACCGGCATCTCAGACTAACCAATCTTTTCCATTGTTAACTATGGGGAGTGAGGTGTTACCCCCTGTTGATAGGGCCCACAACTTGGGCGTCCTCCTGGATTCACGGCTCAGTTTGGAAGATCATATAGAAGCCGTGGCTAGGGGGGCTTTTGCCCAGGTTCGCCTGGTGCACCAGTTATGGCCCTATCTGGACCGAGATGCCCTATGCACAGTCACCCATGCGCTCATGACCTCCCGGCTAGACTACTGCAATGTTCTCTACATGGGGCTGCCCCTGAGGACCACTCGGAGGCTTCAGCTGGTGCAGAATGCAGCCGCGCGAGTTGTGATGGGAGTCTCCTGATACTCCCATGTAACACCTCTTCTCCGCGAGCTGCATTGGCTTCTAGTTGCCCTCCGGGTGAGATTCAAGGTGCTGGTGATGACCTATAAAGCCCTAAATGGCATGGGCCCGGATTATCTGAGAGAGCACCTGTTGCCAGCGTCAATTTCCCATCGTCCTGTGCGCCCCCACAGGGAGGGCCTCCTCAGGGTACCACCGGTCAAGGATTGCCGACAGGTGATCCCCAGGGGGAGGGCATTCTCTGTGGGCACGCCTGCCCTATGGAATCAACTGCCAATGGAACTCCGGACTGCCCCCAACCTTCGTTCATTTCGTCAGGACCTAAAAACCTGCCTCTTTGAGCTATCTGGTCTGGACTGAGGGGTTTAATGTTTTTAAATTGTGATTTTATTTTTTGCAGCTAGACTTAATTTAATTTAATTTTAATTTTATATTGTATTGTTTTTAAATTTTGCCTTGTAAACCGCCCTGAGTCCTTTGGGAGTAGGGCGGTATATAAATCTAATAAATAAATAAATAAATAAATAAACAAACAAACAAACAAACAAACTGCCACAGATGAAATACTTAGTAGAGTATTGTCATGGGTATACAGGGGCTGGTTGGATAAAAGCCCAGGTTCTGAATTTCAAAACTATTTTTTCAGAAGACATGTTATCTGCTCACATGGGGTGCATTTTATGGGGAAACAGAGTCATAATTCCCACTTCCCTAAGAGACAGGGTTTTACACTCCTTACATGAAGGCCATCCAGGCATTGTCAGAATGAAAGCTTTAGCTAGAAACTACCTTTGGTGGCCTGACCTTGATTAGGATATTGAGGAACAAGTCCATGGTTGTTATACATGTCAGCAATCTAGGCCTGAAATGCCACAGGCTCCAATTCACAGGTGGGAGGAAACACAAACTCCCTGGTCTAGGATTCACATAGACTACGCTGGGCCCTTTCACGACAGCACTTCCTTATAGTAATGGATAGCCACTCCAAATGGCTGGAAGTAATTCCAGTTCCTAACATGACTACTGCTAGGACCATCCAGGTGCTGAGAAAATTTGTTGCCCCACATGGGTTGCCAGATGTCTTAGTTTCAGACAATGGGGCCCAATTTACTGCTGCTGAATTTCAGGCCTTCCTTAGAGCTAATCTCATCAGACATGCAACGTCTGCACCTTTTCATCCATCTTCTAATGGTCAGGCTGAATGCATGGTGAGGACAACAAAGGAATCACTCAAGCGCATTGTCACACGTGACTGACATCACAGAGTGGCAGATTTTCTACTCTGACAGCATTCTACACCCTGCACTGCTACAGGGAAAAGTCCTGCAGAACTCCATTGGGGGAGGCGTTTGATCACTAAACTGGACAGGTTGCATCCAGATAGAGTGGCAGCAGAAGCCTCTCGACCAAAACCCCCAAGGGGGCTGCACATGAGCGATTGGGTTTGGGCCAGGAACTATGGTCATGGGAATCTGTGGGTTCCTGGTCAAATTACCAAGGCATCTGGACCCCTATCTTATGAAGTGGGGTTGGAGGGAGGGCGAGTTGTCAGACGACACATTGATCAGCTCAGAAAACGGTTTCCAGAATGGCCACTAAGTGAGGACTGCATCATAGGTCCTTCCCAAGATCCTCAAACTTGCAGCCAAGCCAGACCTCACAAGGACTATCAGGACTTTTCCTTCATAACTGAGGTGGAACCAGAGGGAGAAGTGGGGAGTTCTGGAATGCAACATGGATCCTCTGAAGGAGCAAGCCATCCGAACTTCAGCAACTGCTGCGCCTACTCTGCTGATCAGTCTGACTCTGGGGTGGGCCAACCTGGAGAGGCCAGCCAGAGAGCATCTAACCCCCTTGACTCAGGAGCACAAACGGACACAAGTCTACCCAGCCCACTGGGTAAGCTGGTAGACCACAAAGTGATTGGAACTCCGAGACATTCCACTAGGGCACACAAGCCTCCTTCATATCTCTCTGATTACGTTGTAAATTAAAGAGCTATAATATTGTTTTATTGCTGTTTGCCACTATACTACAGAAACTAGTAGTATGTTATAACTGTTTAAATGTGCTATCCTTGAAGGCTATTCATTCAGACATTGTTTAATAACATTGTAACCTATATGGGTTGTTTTTTTTTCTATTACTTTATTTTTAGTGTGTTTTGATAATGAGTCTTGATAATTGCATTGAGACTAATTTGTGTTAATATTGTATGATCTAAGAGGGGAGGGGTATTATGTACTGGGCTCATTAGTATTACCACATGGGTTGCTGGAGCAGCTAACAGCTCTCCAGCAACCCAGACTACAAGTCTCCAGCACTATAATTGGCTATCCCTAGGTGGCAATGGTTGCTTCAAACCTATTGGCTGCCGCCTAGGGACTAGACTATATATTGCAGCTAGTTGCAGCCATTTGCCAGTACAGATTCTGCACAAAATAAAATATGAGTTTCTCTGTACTCAGTTACCTCGTCTTCATTCCTGCGCCAAAGAACTCGCTATTTAACACTTCCCATGCCCAGTCTAGTCATCAAGCTGCCAGTGTCACAGTTGGTGTCAGAACCAAAATATAACTCAGATAGATTAAGTGGCTCAATCAGTCAGCAGTCTAGGAGGTAGAACAGAATGTATATTTACTGATAATTTCTGTATACAACAAGGCTCAAGAATCTGAATGATTACTACAGCAGCTTCAGAAACTTACAGCCTATTGATACTGAACAACACCCTCCTTGCCTTGTAAAGAAATTGAGCCTCCAAGCAACTTTATTGCTTTCCTGGCTCAGGGTAAACTGCCCATCATTAAGCTTATTATAAATCCGATGTGAGTTTGGGGAAAGTTTTGTGGTCTAGCTATAGTGTCTATGCAAAGACTTATTTGAAAGGAGTGTCAGGATACCTTTTGCTCCTACCAGTGAAATCCATAAATAAATAAAGAGAAATGTCAGGTTAACCCGATTGCAATAAAAACAGCCAGCAGTAATTTCTATGATTGTTCAGAATATTTATGTCCTTTGCAGTAATAAGAATGGTTGTCACACACTGTTGGCTTTATATGCTGGCAATTCACACTTGACATGTCAGTATATAAGTGTAGTCATAGGGATAGCTTGTAATGTTCTTATGAAAATGAAGATGTCCAGTATAAAATAATTCTGAGTGAGGTCAATTCCATAGAAACAATGCCATCAGAGTCTGTTTTCTACTACTGTTACTAAAGTGTTCAAATGTTTGAAGCACAAAACCAATTTTTAAGAACTGGCAACATTCCCCAAATTCCTCAGTTGAGAAATTTTGTTATATTGCATTCATATTTGAAATATTAATATGGTGCTGTCTTAGCCCTTCCTTCCTTCCTTCCTTCCTTCCTTCCTTCCTTCCTTCCTTCCTTCCTTCCTTCCTTCCTTCCTTCCTTCCTTCCTCAGTCAGATACCTTTTATCTGATGCTATCTATATATTCTACTATAGTGACAATAACTTGTTCCTTTCATCCAAATGGTAGCTTTTGCACCATTTGGGGTAGTTAGCTACATCCTCATTACATGGGCTGGTGAATTTCTAAATGGACAATGACAAACTATATTTATATCTTGTTTCTTTTTACCTTTAAGTGGAATTAATTCTAGTGTATTCCCGCTTTCCATTCCCAGCTGTTCCTTCTCTGGTCTTTCTTTCTTCTTGTCATTTGTTTCTTCATGCGCTTTCCCATGTCCCATCTGCTTGAAATTTTAACACATCTCTAGGGGTTATCCTTGCTTCTGTACAATTCCCAGTAAGCAGGCAGCAGGAAAACATGTACTTTTGTTTTGAAAGGTGGTTTTTTTTAAGAGATCATATGGTCAAAAATAGATTCTTTTAGATTTTTTTAAAGAAAAGTTTGATAAATAAAATTGAAAGATATAACCAAGCAAATGATGTGAAACCAAGTCCAATTAAGTTTGTAAGATGGCTCCCGACCTTCACTCTTTCCGCTGCAACCTGAAGACCTAGCTATTTGAACTTGCCGGCCTGGACTGAGGGACTGGGATTTTAGATCTTAAATTTTAAAAATTTTAAATTTTAGAATGTGTTTTATTCTTTAGGGCTATTTGGTTTAATTTCATTTTAATTTTTGTATATTATGTGTTGTTCATAGTGTTTAATTGCCCTGTACACTGCCCCAAGTCCCTTGGGAGAGGGGCAGTATATAAATCCAAATAAATAAATAAATAAATAAATAAATAAATAAACAAACAAATAAATAAATAAATAAATAAATAAATAAATAAATAAATAAATAAATAGATGATAGATAGATAGATAGATAGATAGATAGATAGATAGATAGATAGATAGATAGATATAGATAAATAAATAAGACTGAAGCCTATGGTCTGCAACTTGTGTGGAACTAAAGTCAAGGATGAGTTGTTATAATCTTGGATTATAGTAGTATGACTCTTGCATTGAGTTGGAGTTTTCCTCTCCATCTTTCTTCTATGGTGATTTCACATCCTGAAAATATTTTCTTGTGACTCTTGTTTTTAACTATTCTAATAGAAATAGAATAACAAATCAGGGATCCTGGCAGTATTCAGGATAATATTGTAAGGTTGAAAGGGGAAAGCAGAAAATGTACCCAAAATGGAACTTCATAGGTTGAGCTTTTTCAACCTGGGATGTCAAAGTGGATGAGCTTTATCAACCTGCAATGACGATTCATTTTTATGACCAGCTGACAGACCATAGGAGAGTGTCCATGCAACAGAAACAGTACAACTGAAAAGATATTCTTCAATTTCAGGCATTTGTCTGTGTGTGTTTGTGTGGGGTTTGGTGTGTGTGTGATAATTTCACCTCACATAGAACTTTTATTTCATCAATGGTCTTATTTCCCTATTTTGAACTGAAAGCCAAGCTGTCAGTGTTCAGCAGCATGATTTTGCTGACAAAATAAGCTACCAATTTTTGCTGCCAAATGTTGTGACTGTAACCCATTTTTCAGGTGTTTAATTGGGTTTGTGTAAGTGGGAGCATTTCACCTCTTGCTGTTTTTTTTTCTTCCATCAGTCCACCAAGTTAAAAAAAAAGAGAGAGAACATGCTATTAAAATCAGTTAAAATTGAGGGATACAAACTCAGGCTTTTTCAAGAACTGCAACTATGCTAGAGGCATCCTAAGCTACTAGCCAATAGCAATGATATTGTGCCATTTTAGCAGCATTGTTTAACTTCTTCATTGTGAAATTGCAGCTATGAATCTGCCTCTTGCAAATTCTGCTTTTTTTTCCTGACTAAAATGCAATCGGAGATCTCGCCTAGAAATGGTGCTATCCAGAAACTAGACGACTCATCCCTGTGTGACTTATTTAGATCTTCTTGGAAAATGACAGAATTTGTTTGTTTATCCTTTTAAGATGTATAGCAGTAGAACATATGACAAACTGAAATTGCACAAGAGAAATATCTCAGGTATTATTGGAAAAGAAGAGAGCATCACAGATTGAGCATTAAATCACAATAAATGACACTTTAGAAAGCTTGAATGATATAGCCAAAATAGATCTACAGAGCTATTCTTTCCCCCTATCTTTTCTAGAGGAACCAATTAAATACTGTAGCAGGGCTGGAAAAAATATGGATTCTATTATCAAAGGTTATTTATCATTCAGGATTGCCCCACAAAGTATTTGAGATATTTCACTATTTTTCTTTCAATTGTGTGGTGTAAATAGATAATGGCTGCATTCTTTCACTGTAGAATACTTAGGTACCCTGAAAGGACATTTTGCTTTGCTCAATAGATTTTGATCATTGTTGAAAGGCCAACCACTGGACCTAAGCTTTATTTTGTTGCACTGCTTTTAAGGTGTCATTATAGTGCGCTTACCTTTAACTTGAAAAACTCTTGGCTGAAAAAAATGAAAGAAAAATATTTCAATAAATAAATAAAAAGTGTCTCCACAACAAACATTTATTTCTGTCTCAAAATGGACCACACTGAAGAAAGTGTTACTGCTCACCAGTTTCTACAACTGACAAGGGGCAAGATCTGGACAGTACTGTGGTTGACCAGAGATAGCTCATGATTGCTGGCCTGCTATGTGCAGAGAAATGGCCCTTATATTGCCGTTCTATTTTCCCCAGCTGGTACAAGTAACAAGTAAGGCCCAGAAAGGAGGATCTTTTGCCCTCTTTCAATGCATTTCAAGATCACCTGTAAGGTGATAGGGAAAGGGCACTCTTCTATTGTCAAAGCAACCAACTCATTTCTCCCCTGAGTGTTTTGTATGATGGTTTCCTTATCCTTTGCTGTGTAGGGTGAAAGGCCAAAGAGCATCTCTTGGTTGCTATGGTGATTTGTGGGTGGATTGACTATCTGATTGCACTTCTGTACTTCCTGAGGAAGAAGATAGCAGCCACCAGAGTGCAGCGCAAGTAGAAAACACTCATTATCCAGTTTCCTTGGTAATTTGTACATGTGTTTTCTCACAGCCCAGGCCAGTTTGGGTGATAATGCTGCAAAACCAAATCTAACCAGTTTTGCAGTATTGAGGCTTAATGTCATTCCTTCTAGAATAGACTAGGATTTTGCACAGAGAGGGGGAAAATGCTGATAAGTCAAATTAGATCCTGGCCAAAAGAGCAGAGAAAGAGCACAATGTGTCTTAAAACATTGGTGGAAGGGAAGCAAAAAAAAAAAGTAAATAATACATATTGGTCTCGGGAAACATCATCCTATTCCCATTTGTTCCCATGGGTTAATATTTATGCAAAACTTGTTTCAACACATTTAACTGATACTTAATTTGTAAACGGAACTGTTTCTAATCAAAACAGAAGGATTTGAATAATAGGTTTATTACACAAGAAATGACAAAATAAAAATAATGATTGTTTAATAAATCTACCGACAAAGGAAACTGCAAAGCTATTCTAAGTAACTGTCAGATGCAGGGAAATGTTTCAAATATTTCTTAAACTATTTAATGTAAACTTCTACTTAAAATGCTTGCAGTGATTTACACTTACAAATAGAAACATAATTAAGCCAATGAAAAGCAACAACAAAGATTTTGTTTTAGAAAGTAAAGTGTTGACATGCTCTAACTGATAGAGAAGACATTTAAAAAAATAGGCTCTGCTCTGTTTCTCTACAAATTGGGGATTGTGGAAACAACACACATCCCAGTGAATTCTGCACACAGGGCAGTATGTTTTATTGATGTTTTGCTGTAAGCTTCATTAAAAACTTACAAAGTAAAAAAAAAAGTTCTTCAGCATACTTGGAGTCTTCCTTTCCCCCTACATGTTCATATGTATGTGATGTATGAATTTCACTGGGAAAATGTATTTGAAGCAGAATATTTGAATTGGGAAGGATATTCAGATCATAAATTAAACAAAAGTTCTTTTTGATCATTAACTTGAGAGGAGCACATTTACATTTTCAAATGTAATAACTTATTAAAGTAGTTTGTATAAAGTCATGGCAGAGAAATCCTGCTTGTCTGTCAGCATGAACAAATGCAATTAAGTAGCAGCATGGCTCCAAGAATGAATTTTTGCATTTATTTTTATTTTTAGGTTATGATTGCAGATCATTTAATTATGGGTGTTGGTGTGCATGCAGATGAACAGTAAATTCTAATTCCCAGAAAACATTATTATTCTTGTTGCTTACATATATAGGAAACATGCATCCATATACTGAAACATCTGCAATCCAATCCATTCATTAAATCTTATTGAAAAGTAATTATTTTGCTTCTCAGCCTCTATAGGCTGAGCTTACAAGAAGTCGAGCAAAAGGAGGACCTGGATTCTCTGTTATCCTCATGTCTTCCATTTGACAGACGTAGACTTAAAATCAAATATCGTCCAGTTTTTGAATGTCTTATTTTATTGGCATGAGGGAGGAGGTTGTTTTCAGAACAGAAGACACTCCTTTTTTTTTTGTCTTATGACCTTGTAAATTGTTTGTTTCTTTCTTTCTCTCCTCCATCACAAACTTGACACCCTAGATTTCTAGGGTCACATGACTCACCATACATTTTTACGGTGAAATTTGGAAAGTGTGTTGTTGATTTTATAACGTTACTAGCATGAGTTTTTGAAAATAACAATTTGTTGGAAAAATATTGAGAATAAAAAACCTGCATGTATATCTACATATCTATTTCATCCATATTTATATCTATCTATCTATCTATCTATCTATCTATCTATCTGTCTGTCTGTCTGTCTGTCTGTCTGTCTGTCTGTCTGTCTGTCTATCTATCTATCTATCTATCTATCTATCTATCTATCTATAGACACACACACACACACACACACACAGAGAGAGAGAGAGAGAGAGAGAGAGAGAGAGAGAGAGAGAGAGTGGTACCTTGGTATTCAACTGCTTCAAAAATTATCAAATTTGGCACTTGACACATTTTGACATGAAAATATTTTTCCAATACGGGAAGTCAACCATGTTGAGAAGGTTGCTAATTTAGGAAAATGCACAGACAGAATATCCTTCCCAACTGAAACAAAGGGTTATGTGGTAAGTCACAGGGTTTGTTTGGCCCTCATCCTTTTTAGTTCTGGTCACTCATCCTGGAAACAATTAAGGCTGAATACCAAGGTACCACTGTACCTATAAATCTTTAACTTTATTTTTAGTCTGTCTATCTAACTGTGTGTGATGACCACCCAGGACACTTCCCAGTTATCTATACAGATGTCAGCTCAGAGGAAGATGAACCAGTTCCAGGCACATCTGGAGGAGAGTTGGTTAATGGCTCCAAGCAGTTTGTCTGAGAGGGATTTGGCTCAAACACAGCTGCAGCAAGACAGCCTAGATGCTTCAGGTGGAGAAAACATGCAGATGAGGAAGAGGAACTGCCTGCTGTACCTGATCCAAGAAGATGTAGGGCAGATAAAAAGAAAGAGCAGAAAAGATTAGCCAGATTATTTCTAAGGAAAAAGTGTCACCCTTCTTGATTGGTTGCACCAGAAGCTGGCTATTTAGCACTGCAAAGAGAGGAAAGTGATGCTGGGAACAATGTGTTCATTTCCTAACTGTGTTTTTTGGTCATTGTGATTCTTGCCTTGTTTTGGATTGACACCATGTCTTGACTTGGATTGTGCCTTGTGAAGCTTGGACTTTCTTGCCTCATGAACCCTCTTGTATTGTGGATTTAATTTTGTCTGTAGGTTTATTTTGATTGGGAAACTTTCAAGTGCCTTGTGGATTCATTGATCATTGCTCTGTGGACTAGTATTGGTCTGCTTGTGGCTGGATTTAATTAGGACACTTCTGAGGTTTTAGTGAAGGGAATTGTGGAATATTAATAAACCCACTGAACCACTAAACTGTGTGTATTTGTGTGTGTGTGACAGAGAGAGAGAGAAAGAGAGAGAGAGCAGGACAACACACTATGTGTCTGTCTGCCTATAGCAGGGGTAGGCAACCTCGGCTCTTTTATGACTCATGGACTTCAGGAATTCTGGGAGTTGAAGTCCATGAGTCATAAAAAAGCCGAGCTTGCCTACCCCTGGCCTATAGTTTCTCTGTAATTTTCATTGCCAAGAAAGTCGAACAACTAGTGTCTCTTTCCCCTACTTTAACCTCCTTTCCAGTTGTCCATATCTTCCTTCACCTGTTCAGATATCCGGTAACCCTACCATAACAAGACTTTAATGCTTCTTTTACATTTTGCTTTCTGTTCAACTATAACTTCTAAATTAATTCTTCAAATAATATGTTGTGCTGACAATTTTCTGAATATGAAAAGAAAAGAAATACAAATAAAATCTACTTAACTCCACCAAAGTAATACAAAGGAATATGAAATTTAAAAATGACTTAATGATGGTTTGAGAACTCCTTTGTCATGACGTGTTAGGAACCTGAAAAACAGAAAAACTCTGTAATTGATATGCTAAAGTTTTTGTTGGTGTTTTTTGAGCCCTGATCAAAATTATTTTGAGTCAGGGTGACTGAATGGAACTAAGCATTTACTGGTCAGATGCCCTTCCTGAAGCCTATGGAGAGTTCACAGCAGATATTTTATCTTTGTGCCCTGATAGGGAAACATCTGTGGCTATCTATGAGTGAATTCTCAGCCTCTCGAGTATGAGGCGAGCATTTTCACTTCTAGGCCACCGCGCCACTCAAATAGCTATTCTTGCTCATATTGCTACTAAATAGCTGTAGAGAAGCACAACAGGATCTTGGAGATATTATTTATTTTTATTTTATTTATTTTATTAAATTTATATACTGCCCTATTCCCGGAGGACTCAGGGCGGTGTACAGGGAAGATTAAAGCAAACATACAAAATTAAAATCCACGAAATTTAAAACTAAAGCCTAATAAAAAATTAAAACCCCTCAGCCTGGGCCAGACAGGTCAAAGAGCCAAGTTTTCAGGTCCCTGCGGAGCGAAGGTCGGGGGCAGTCCTAAGTTCCATGGGGAGCTGGTTCCATAGGGCCGGCGCGCCCACAGAGAACGCTCTTCCCCTGGGAATAACCCGCCGGCATTCCCTAACCGGCGGTATCCTGAGAAGGCCCTCCCTGTGGGAGCGCACGGGACGAAGGGAGCTTGATGCCGGCAGCAGGTGTTCCCTCAGATAACAGAGGTAGTTTCAGAACTGTGCATACAAACAGACTTTAGGCCATAGAAATAAAGAAAACATTAGGAATAAATTTAGACTAGTTTTTGACATAAGTTCCTGGGATAGAGGTGGGAAGGAAGGGAAAACAAAAGCAGGCTTTAAAATTCTATTTCTATAGGCTTTTATCAACAAAGCAAAATACAGTGCCCTTATATAGTTTAGCAGCTGCCATATTAGTAAGTTAGACACCAGACTCAATGACAACATGAGGATTATAAGTGGAGGTATTAAAACCACACCAACTTGCTAGCTTCCTGTTATGAGCTACATACAGCCAGGTTTACAAGGGCAAGATGCACTAATGAAAGAATACAGAAAACATATGAACCACTCACTCCTACCAGTGCATGTTGACCTTACTCATTTATCAGCTGGAAGAAAACCACTGGCACTTGCACAACATCTGCCCAACAAATTTAACATTGATTCCCACTGGAAAGCCAAATGGGTTGCTGAACAAAAAAGATGTGACCACACCAGCAATGGACAAACTTGAATAGGATTTGCAACTCATATGGCATGTCCAGATGTAATCAATAGCTACAGTTCTATACTAGACAAATCATATATGTGGACTTCAAAAAAACTGAGCAACCACTAGATGTCACAGGGCATTTCCTATATCTCTTTCAATAAATCCCATTGAATTCTATAGAACAAACTTTGATATAACTGTAATGCTGTGTAGGCCTTTGAGCTGATGGTTTACCTTAGCAAAGTTAAGAGATTCACCTTCTTGAAGATGCTTTGCAACACAGCCAGATCCTTCACTTGGAAGAATGAAGTGGCAGCATTTTTTTGCTCAGCTCTTTATTTCCTTTCTGCAGACTCCATCAATAGTTGCAAATTCAAAAAAGCTTCTGCTCATGAGCTATGCTGTTTGTATAGGATGCTGTGCAGAGAAGATAAGAGACAATGACCTCATTGTAAGGCATGAAGTTCTCTACAAAAGCAAATATAAACTCTTTGCACTGACTTAATTATTATATTGACAATCACACTGGTTGTTAAGATTAAATCCCAATGATAGATACTCACGGATATTGTAGACTTGGATTTATTTCGAAAAAGGTGCTACAGAGTATTCAAAAGTTCAAATGTAGCACCTGTCTTGTCTTTTTGAACTTGATGGCAGCATCTGATACAGTCATCTGTCAAGGTGGATGATTGTATCTGTCTCTGTTAAGGTCCTTGGGCTTTTCATTTTGTTTTCCCTTTTCTTTTGCACTGCTACATGATGGATTGCAGTTCTGGAATTTCCTGTCATAGGAGCTGTCATCCTGGGTTCTCTTTTGTTTATTCTTTAAACTTTTCTTTGAATGCACTGATCCACCAGAGTTTTCAGTATTAATGCTACATCAATGACATCCATGGTCTTTGGTCTTTTGGGCTCTTTGATGATGAGGCACAGTCAACTGTGACAGTAGGTTTTTATGAGCATTTTGGCTTTCATGGCCTCAGTCTGCCTCATGTTGAGGCAATGGGAGTGTTGTGTTTAGCCTGATTGTCTTTTCCATACTTTACTGTTCTTCTCTTCATTTGTCTCTCAGATTGCCTGAGTTTCCAACAGCCCCAGGATCTTGACTGATGATCAGCTGACTCTGCATTCCTGGTCTCACAGCAAGAGTCACACATTTTCATTGGATGAATATTTATTGGATCAAGGAAGGTTTTGATCGAGGATCTGCAACTTAATTGGGACATATCTGAGTTGCCTGATGCCTGAACTCTTGCAATAGTCTATGTTGGGTTTCCCTGATTCCTCTCTTTATCTCCAAAGTCATTCTGTTATTTTGAACTTCCAGGTTGTTGTCATATTTCATTTTACATCAGGGTTCTTTAATGGCTCCCTATTCAGATCAAATCCCAGTTTAAGTTAATGCTTCTTTTATTTTTAGCCACACAGAGAGTAGTGTCCTTATTTCTCCCTGCTATCTTGTTTGTCCCTTGTATTTCTCTGAGTGAGGATTTTTTTTTCCTTTTTATATCCCATGGTCACTACCTTGAAGTTCCTAGTTACCCTTCTTTTGTGAGAAAATTACTTTAAAAAATGCTAATGGCCATTTTATTGGAGTAATGGATGAAAGTAGTTTATCTCCTTTCCCTTTATTCTAATAAACGTTTGGGCAGTTATTTTGTCAACATCTATTTTGTATAAATGAAGGATATATTTGTACTTTGCTGTTTCTAAGATGTTCATGTATATGTTTAGAGTTTGCATTTGCGATAAATATTTGTTTAATTTATCTATTTGCTTAAGCAATGATTGCACTTTCTGGATAAAATCACTGTTTCTATGGTTTATACCATGCATTGGTAAAAGTTATTGTTATTTTGCTGTTGTTAAGCAGTTGTGTTTTTATGCAGATTGTACAATTGCCTCCCTTTCCCATGCAAAGATATGGTTGTTTAAAGAGTTTCTGTAAGTTGCTACCCTTATACTCTCTACTGGATCAAATCTGAGATGCTGCACAACTTTAATACACAAATCCACACCCTCAAACATATGCACCCACATACATATTGACACACACACACACACACAATACATTGTTTCAACAAGTACATAAACTACTGACAAGATTCAGTGAAGATTATTATTTTTAGACTATTATGCATTTTGTTGGAAGATGGGAAGCTTTTTTTTATGGGGGTGGATATGCATATGCTTAGGTTAACAGAGTGGACCTCTTCTAATACTTATCTGTATGCAAGTATAAATTTGTAAAATAAATTAGTAACTTAACTTATTCCAAACATAAAATTTATTGAACGGTTGTGTGACATCTTGCCAAATCTAACCTCAAAATCTTTATCAATCTGGAGACTTTGATCTTAGAATATATGTCAGATAATTTAGCATATTAATGAAATTTTAGCTTTGGGTTGTTAAGCATAAGCAAGGAAATTATTTAAATGAATGTATCATTTTTATTCATATTTATAGCAGAAGATGAAGCAGGCTTTTAATTGCCATATAATGTAAAAATGGAGGGATATCCAGGAAGAAAAATAAATTCAAATATATTACAGTTTACCACCTAGAAAAAATTATGTTGGCATCTTTTTATATTTGAAAATTATGATTTTAATATGGCATCTTAGCTGTAACAGAAACAACGGAAAGCCTGTATTTTAGGTTTCTCTAAATTTTAAACATAAGACAGAAAGAAGGAGAGAGAAGGAAGGGGAGCGAGGGAGGGAGGGAAATATGCTAGGTAAAGGAGTCATTTGTGTACAGCAAAGAAGTCAGCAGATGTCATGTGATAGGAATGGGTCAAGTCCCTCCAATACTAATAAGTTAGTTACTTGTGGATGAAAGCCAACAACAGATGGGAAACCATAGAAAATCTTATAATTGGATGATCAATCAGATCCACTGTCCCTGAACACAAAGGAGAAAGAAGAAGTATGTGTTATGGATAACTTGGCCCTAGCCCAGGGGTCAGCAACCTGAAACAGTGAAAAGAGCCACTTGGAACCGGTTCCCTCACAAAAGGAAAAACTGGGAGCCGCAAAAAAATGTGTGCGCATGCGCGTACATGCACACATGCACAGAACAGGGTTTGAAGAGTGGAGCCAAGGCGAGATATGCACCTACCCTGCATATTTGAATTGATTGGTTGAACTTTTTTAGTCCCACTTTTTTTTTGGGGGGGACTACACATAGCAGAGGACTGGGAGCTGCAGGAGTCAGCTGAAAGAGCCACATGTGGCTCCGGAGCCACGGGTTGCAGACCTGTGCCCTAGCCCATAAAAATGTGCACCTACCATTTACCACTGACCCCTGTGTGCATAAGTAACACAAATCAAGGGCAAAACCACAAACCTGTACATGTATCCCAAGGTCTGCTGTCGATCTAGAAATAACACAAAACACGAATAACAAGATGATAGATAAAAACCTTCCATCTCTATTAGAAATAATTTGGCTTGCTCATACAGAAATTATTTTGCGCCGTCTAATTGAAAAGTATTCTAACTGCTTCCAAACACACACAAACACACATGCAGAAACACACATGTATATATACACCCAAGTGTAAGGCAGTCCACAATGGAGAATGAATTAAGCTATTTGTGTATAACGCTAATGGCTGCTGATGCCAATGCTTTGCTTTTGATAGGTATTACCCATTATGGACTTGCTGTCATGGGGCAGGATTAAGCACTTGTCCTTCACTCCATCTCCTGCCAGGGACAGAAAAGGAGCCCCCAACTGAGCATCTCCAGGGCAATGGCGATGTCATTAGCTAATCCTTTAAGCCTAGAAGTGCCTTGGTGCCTTGACACGAGTGCAAAATGGGCTTGGTTCGGCTATTTCAATTCCTTCTTTCCCACCAAATGTAAATACAAACATTAATTCCCTTCTTGATTATCCCAGCGCTGAGGTGGACATTCCAAAGGATAGGAGAGTGGCTAGGATGCAAACAAAAGACAAAGATTTCCAATTGCACAGTCACAGTCAACATGATTTCCCCCTGAATGACTGCTTTGCTTAGGGACAGGGCTGCTGATCCCAGGGGTGGTCACTAAATCAAGACTACGTCCACCAGTTATGAAGTTACAAGACAATACTTCAATCACGTTAGGTATGCATTGCCCTGTTTCTCTTCAAATGGGGATAAGCAATGTTGTATCCATAAATCATCATCAGTTCTTGAAAAATTTGGAATTTACATTGTTATAATCATTTGTATAAATGATGTATTGTTGGTGTAGGTCACTGCAGTACTTCACAAGAATGTATCAAGGTACCTCAAATTTATGTTGGAAATGTGAACAAGAAGGGACATTTTATTATGCCTGAAAGATGTTTTAGATAGCCAGAAAATTTTGGATTCCAATACATACAATAATTCAGAAGAGCTTAAAGTTTGATTTACAATTGGAACCAGTGGATTTTCTGTTGAGACTGGTCAAAAAACAGTTGGAAAAGACTAATGGAGCTTTATTTTCATGTATGATAACTGTGGTGAAATTATTATATGAAGAAAAGTGGAAAGATTAGATATATGCAATGGAGGAATGGATGGTGAAGTTGATAGAACTTGCTGAGATGGACAAATTCACTTCTTTGATCAGAGAAAAGGCAGTATCTACATTTATTGCTGACTGGAAATCTCTTTTAGAGATTTTGATGAATAGAAAAAAATTTACTCGTGTTTATGGTTTTAATTATTAGAAAAACTATTGTAGAAAAAAGGTCCTGTTGTACCATAGATTTAGAGGCAAATATTAGTTATAACCGCTGCAATGAGAAATCAGAAGATTTTTCTTTCTATGTTCTTTCTTTCCATTTTCTGTATTTTGGTTTTGCTCCTCTCCCCTTTTCTTTTTTCTTTTTCTATATTAGTTTGTGTTTTGAATCTTTCCTTGTTAAAATGTTAACAATATTACATGACAAAAGCATAAATGATCAATTCCTTAATATAAGTTTTGACAAAATCTTCATGAACAGCATGTTAAATGTGGTTGGCAGGCATTCAGGAAGCTAAACGTAATTTTCAAGAACAACCTCCCCCATGCCTGAAGAGAAAAGTTTTTGATCAGTGTGTGCTACCTGCTCTAACATATGCCGGTAAAACATGTACACTATCCTCACAATCAATACAAAAGTTACGAGTGGTACAAAGAGCCATGGAAAGATACATGCTTGACATTACAAGACAAGATAGAAAGACCTGCACGTGGATTAGAGAACAAACAAACGTATACAATATTATCAAGAAAGTAATAGAATTGAAATGGAAATGGGCTGGTCACATAGCTAGAAGAACTGATATCATAGAATGGATCCCATTTGATAAAAAGCGTCCACGAAATATATTTTTATGTCCCGCTGAAGGCTTCTTTCAGGGTTTCTGATTGGCATTTATTTTACTGTCCACAATAAGCTGTGTTTTGCCATCATCTATGCAAGATGAGTTGAACACTTTTGACAGACAGCTCCCTCTGAGGGAAAAAAACCCCGATGTAACCTCCATAAACTAGACTCAGAATGGCTAATGCATTGCAGCTGGAGATGATTGCATACCATAATATAGCACAGCTTGAAGTAAATCAGTGCTAAGTAGCCCACATACAGTCCTGAGCCCCTTAATATATCCAAAGACACCTAAGACCACCCTGCCAGTATATGGATAACAGTGACATCATATCACAAATGAAGAGTAAGTGGGATTATTGCAAGTTCTGGATCCATCTTCTTTTTGCTAGGAGGTGATTAATGAATGTTAGTTGCATCAACAGTTCATCACCAGGGTAACAATAGGGATAATAACTGGTAAACATATTTCCTCTTAATTAAAGTTTCCCTTCAGTAGAGTTCAACCCCTAATTATTTTTCAGCTATAGCTAAGTTGTTTTCTTGAGAACAATAAGGAAATTGATTGTCATTGCTCTCTTTGCAGTATGTTTTTAAATGCTAGTTCAGTCTGCATTTCCATCAGAGTCTGCTTGTTTTTTTGAGATCACAAAAGCTGGCTCTGTTCTGTGATCTGCTATGATTTAGTACTTAGTTGTTGTTGATTTATTTTTTTTTCTTCTGTTCAAGTCTCTGCAGTTTTCTTGGCAAGGTTGACAACTTGACAACCTTTCCTTGAAAACATGCAATGCTCTAAGTAGGCAACTGAATCTGTATTACACTGCAAGGTCCAAGAGCTGAAGAATTAGGCTTTAGCAAATGTCTAGTTCATTTTTATTTCATTCAAACAAGAACGATACCCAGAAAATATTTAAATTTAAATAATGAGATATTTATTCTAATGTGTATTGAAATGAATAATATGAATATGGATAAATGAAATATTTTAATCATTTTTTTAGTGGAAGCAATTGAAAAACATTTACATTCACTGAGGTTGATGTTCTTTCCTTTTTTCTTTCAAACCTGGGATCTATACAGTTTTGACATGGAAAACAGGGGAAGAGTTGTAAGGAGATTTGGAAGTTCATATTAAGATAGGAAATATTCAAAACTAATAAATGTGGTAAGAAATCAACACTGATGGCACATCATCACTCAGGTCTAGCAATATGCTTTCAAAGTATTTCAACCTATTTAAGAAAAAAAGATATTCCATTATTAATAAATTCTATATACCATATTTGCAAAGTATAAGAAATATCTGCCAACTTTCTTTTGCAACCTGCTCATGTATTTATGCTAAGTAGTATAAAAAACTGATGTTGAAATGACACTAACAATGGTTACTTTTAATGGAACATATTAAATAATAACTAAGTACTAGAGGGCAAATTTGTTCTAGAGGTTAAGGCAACAGGCTAAAAACCAAAAGTGACCTAGGACCAGTCACTTTCAGCACTAGGAGCCAATGGAAAACCACTTTTGAAAAGTGACGATCTTTTGACAACATTACCTAGTAGTTTTAACAGTCTGAGATTTCAATAAAAGTCTGACTGACTAGTGGTCTTACTTGATAAGACCACTTCCTTAACGGTAGATACTGAGAAATGTCTAGAGATGAAAATTCTTTTCCTAAATATATCCTTTTGGGATGAATTTACTGTAGACTGAATCTGTGGCTCCTTTAAAATTCTGCAGTGATGGGTCCTCAGTGTAGAAAATCTTGCTGAAGCAGACAGGAGAATGAACATGGCAAACATTATTATCTAGCACAGATTGCCCACAGGCTCTGCATTTATATGTTATTCCATTACATGCTTTGCAGTACATTTTTTTCTCCAACAATGCATTGTTTTGTCTTACTTCTTTTGAAGCAAGTACAGGAAACTGTCATAAAAAGTGAACAGCAATTTCATTTCATATATTCAGCAATAGACTGGACATTCACTAGACACTTGATACCTGTTACATGCAGGTCTTTTCCATCCTCCTGATTTTTTTAAAAAAATACTTTACTAATATATTTTAAGTACTCTAATTAAAAATTTAAATATCCAATTCATAACATTTTGGGTGAAGTTCCTAGGAGAAGGGGAAATTATTCAAGAATTGAGTAATCTGGCACTGGAAATGTCAGGGTAGAGCTGCATGCTAACAATTATAAACCATCAGAAAGGAAATTGAGAATGTGTTTAACCAAGGCCTTGACTGACTTGTGACTTCAGGCCAGCTTTTCCACTGACTTTGCTTGTCAGAAGCCAGCTGTGAAGATTGCAAATGAAAATTACAAAATCATGATTGCAGGGGTGTTGCCACAGTTGCAACCTCAAGGACCAGCTATAAATCTCATTTTTCAACACCATCCTAACTTTGAACAGTCACAGTGTGTGGTTAGTAACCAAGGACTACTGTATAACAGTGAGAATGATTTCCTTGATGGGAATAGTTACATTAATTATAATGCGTTCATTTTATCCTCATGAAATTAGAAATTAATCTCAATGTCATTCAAAGGGCAATTCAGATTATGGGCCAAAAACAGCTGTACACTCCCGTTCTAAGGCCATATCAAGATATTTGAGCAAATTAATTGGCTTCCGGTTTGCATGCGTGGTGCTTTCGGACATGCAGGAACAGCCTGCTTCCTGCTGTTCGTTTCTTTCTTTTTTAGAGGACCCTGAAGGAGCGATTACCAAGAGAAGGACTTTTGTACAATCGCAGAAGGGTGGCAGCCCTCCTCTGGAATCTGGAATCATCTCCTGTGGCTCAGAAAAGAAGAGACCAGCCATAAAGATGGCCGATTATTAAGCCGCTCCCTGCCAAAAGCCAAAGCACTACCTAGCACTAAGAAGCAATCTGGAGGACCTGGGTGAGCTTTTACCTTTCTTATTCCCTAACCATCTTCCTGTGGGACTTTCCTGAAAACCTCCTTCCCCATTTTTTGAGAAAACGGTGAATATTTACTCTGGGAACAAATCTTAAAGCCTCAAAGCTACAAAAGAACTTTAATTAGTTCAGCAAAGAAATTAAGTAATTTCATCTGTATTTACTAAAAAGCTTCTATTTGTTGCTGGGAATCCACTACCCTATCTTTTCTCTAAGCTGTGAATTAAGGAAAAAATTTGGACTAATCCTACAAAAGTTCTATATTAATTTGGAAAAAGAAAAGAAAAGAAAATTCCTACATTGCATGTTATATGTTACTGATGACATCTAGTGGTGAAACCTGGTACAGCAAGTAAATTTCTTTTTTTTGTTGTGAGAGCTCACTGAATAACAGAGCTGTCCTTGACACTAAGATAAGGGTGGGAACACCTGGCACTGAATACAACTCTTCAGGAGGTGGAAAATCTATGACTATTATTAAAACAGCCTCCATGGAAGATTTAACTGCAAACAACAACAAAATGGATGAATACATCCCACCACTTGATTATAAACTGATATTGGACACGATTTGGCAATGACAGAGCAAATTAAAACCAAATTGCAAGAAAAATCTGACAACTTAAAGCCACTAAATCAAATTTTGATTTTAAATGAGGAAAAGATAACCCAAAATCAAATAGAAGAAGTGGAAACTAATACTAAAATAGGAGATTTCAAAGAACAACAAAAGCAACCTACAGAAGACCTTAAAGTCCAAACTTTAATGGCAACTACAAAACTTGCAACCCAAAAAGCAGCAGCACCTGAAGAAAACAACACCAAGAGTGAAGACACTAGAGGCCTTCAAATACAATATATTCAGAATTCAATTAATCAAAGGACAATCATAATACCAGCTACTACTTTCTACCTAACCCAGATAGAATTGGAAGAACAAAAAGATTTAACTGATTTAATGACAACTATATTATATCAACCATCAAAAATTGAATTATCAAAGCAAAAATACAATGGTTACAAAGGGGACATCTTCCTTGCAAAACTGACATTTGGATACGCTCCCTGGATTCAAATAAAGGGTATAGGAAGAAAGGAAGATACATTTGAAATTTTAAAGATGCCAAGAGGGAAGCATGATTGGCAAAAAAGGAAGGCAAGAATTAGATTTTTTTTAAAAAAACCTGAACTTGTTTCTCTTTTGGGATTCCTAAAGATAGACTATAAAAATATCTTTTTTATGGATTAGGGGGAATCCCTAAAAAATATAACTGATTTTACATTTAGCTTTTAGATCTGTAAAGGTAAACAAATGTAAGTTTTTAGAATATAACTCCGAACTATATTTTAAAACTTAGAATGAAATAACAAAAGATAGTATTTTAATAATTGATGTATGGTCAAGATGACTTATAGAATATTCAGTGGTTACTTTTGAATCATAGTATAGAACCTAGAATTTTATATATAAAAGATAGTATTTTAATAATTGCTGAATGGTTAAGGCAAAAAACATATTTCTAATAACTGGTGATTGGTTAAGATGAAAATTAGACTTTAATGGTAAAACATAAGAATGCTTTGTAATGAACAATATAAGTTTTGTAGACAAAAGAATTATTCTTTATTGAAATAGGGAATTGTGGGTTACCCAAAATTAAGCTTTTTCCTATATAGGAAATTCTAGAGAGGCTGAAGCTGGACACACAGAGGAGAATGGTGCTGGAGGAGATCAAGCTACAACTTCTTTGGCTGATCCTGGAGAGCAGAGGGTGACGTGTGCTGCTTTAAAACGAGCAAAAAAAATAAAAGAACAAGATCAGCAGAAGTCTATGGAACTTTCAAAACGTACTTACAGCCAAGCAGTGGGAGGAGCACGGCCTAAAGGAGATAGTGGGCCTATTAAAGATGTGCTCCAACAGCTTTGGGATGACATGCATGGCGACTAAATTTTTAACTTGGAACGTTAATGGACTAAATTCACCACAGAAGAGGAAGAAAGTTTTTCAATATTTAAAACAATTCAAGATAGATGTTATATGTTTGCAAGAAACGCATATTAGGGCTATGGACCAAAAGTATTTATCGAACTTAAGGTTGGGCACGCAATTTGTTGCTTCTGCAATGAATAAGAAAAATGGAGTGGTTGTTTATGTTAAAAGTGCTTTAACAGCGGACTTAATTGAAGCAGATAAGCATGGAAGATACGTTATGATAGAGTTGCTGTTAGAAGGTAAAAAGACGCTTTTAGTTGGATTATATGCTCCTAATCAACAACAAGCTGATTTTTTTAGTTTACTTCACACAAAGCTTACTCAGTTGGATTATAAATCGTTTATTTTTATGGGGGACTGGAATGGTGTTTTGGATGTACAGATGGACAAGGCTGGTTCTTTTAAGCGCGTTCCAAGTCATGCTAGACTGCCTAAATCCTTTTTTGAAATGAAGGATGATTTGGAACTGCGAGATATTTGGCATGATATACATTTGCATGAAAAGGATTATACTTTTTTTTCTGACAGACATCAATCTTTTTCCAGGATCGATTTTATTTTGTTGACTAATGACTTTTTTTCAAGGATTAAGAAGGTGAAGATATGTGCAAGAACTATTTCTGATCACAGCCCAGTCTGGCTAGAGATTAATAAGGAGAATAGAGATAGGCGCTCGTGGCGTGTAAATGAGAATTTGTTTAGAAATCAGAGAAATGTGGAAGAATGTAAACAGCGGATGAAGGATTTTTTTGAAATTAATATGAATAAGGACACTTCTATGGACATGGTTTGGGATGCTAGCAAGGCCTATATGAGAGGGGTGTTGATACATATGAACAATAAACACAGACGTACTTTGGAAGCCAGGAGGAAAGAATTGGAGAATGAAATTAAGGAAAAAGAAAAGGCTTTGATTTTGAATCCAGCGGATGTGAAGACTAAGGAGGTTATTAAGCTATTAAGAGGACAATTTGATAAATTAATGGCTGACCAAGTGGCAACCAATTTGCGGTTTGCCAGGCACAACACCTTTTGCAATGCTAATAAACCAGGTAGATGGCTAGCTTATAGACTGAGGAAAAAGCAAAGGGCTTCTAATATAGATAAAATTGAGCATAAGGGAAGGGTTGTGTTTCAACAGGATCTTATTAAGGATGCTTTTGTGGATTTTTATTCTAAATTATATGCTAAGGAGAAGATTAATGAAAAAGACATTGATGTATATTTGGAGAATGCTAGCATCCCGGTTCTTACGCAAGCACAAAAAGAGAGGATTAATCAATTGATAACAGAAGAAGAAATTCTTATAGCAATTAAGGAACTGAAGGTGGACAAAGCGCCAGGTACGGATGGTTTGACTGCGGCTTATTACAAAAATCTACAATTAGAGATGATAAAACCGTTAAAGGAACTGTTCCAGACAATTCAGAGGGGGGGAAAGGTGCCTCCGTCTTGGAGAACTGCTTTTATTTCTTTGATTCCGAAGGAAGACCAAGATGCTACTCAAGTTAAAAATTATAGACCGATATCACGCTGGTGAATGATCTCTGGAGGGCTCGGGACAGGGGGCATTCCTCTGTTCTAGTCCTATTAGACCTCTCAGCGGCTTTCGATACCATCGACCATGGTATCCTGCTGCGGCGTCTCAGAGGATTGGGAGTGGGAGGCACGGTTTTACAGTGGTTCTCCTCCTATCTCCAGGGACGCTCGCAGTCGGTGTTGACAGGAGGGCAGAGGTCGACTGCGAGGTCTCTCGTTTGTGGAGTTCCTCAGGGGTCGGTCCTCTCGCCTCTCCTGTTCAAAATCTATATGAAACCGCTGGGTGAGATCATTCGTGGTTTTGGAGTTGGGTATCATCAGTACGCTGATGATACCCAGCTTTTTCTTTCTACCCCAAACCACCCCAGTGATGCCCTCAACGTGATGTCCTGTTGCCTGGAGGCGGTTCGGGTCTGGATGGGGAGGAACAGACTTCAACTCAACCCCGACAAGACCGAGTGGCTTTGCATACCTTCATCCCAGGTCTATTTGGATATTCCATCTCTTTCTATGGGGGGTGAACTATTACCCCCCGTAGATAGGGCTCGCAACTTGGGAGTCCTCCTAGATTCGCGGCTCACCTTGGAAGATCACATGGTGGCTGTGACTAGGGGGGCTTTCACCTAGGTTCGCCTGGTGCGCCAGTTGCGGCCCTATCTAAGCCGGGATGATTTATGCACGGTCACTCACGCGCTCGTGACCTCTCGTCTAGACTACTGCAATGCTCTCTACATGGGGCTTCCCTTGAGGACCACCCGGAGGCTCCAACTGGTACAGAATGCAGCCGTGAGAGTTGTGTTGGGAGTCTCCCGATACTCCCATGTGACACCTCTGCTCCGTGAGCTGCATTGGCTGCCAGTTGTCTTCCGGGTGAGATTCAAGGTGCTGGTAATGGTGTTTAAGGCCCTCCATGGCATGGGGCCGGAGTACCTCAGGGAACATCTGCTGCCGGCATCAAGCTCCCTGCGCCCTGTGCGCTCCCACAGAGAGGGCCTCCTCAGGTGCCACTGGTCAGAGAATGCCGACTGGTGGCCCCCAGGGGGACATCCTTCTCTGTGGGCGCCCCGGAGCTATGGAACCAGTTACCGGTTGAGCTCCGGACAGCGCCCGATCTGCGCTCCTTTCGCCGCGATCTGAAAACATACTTGTTTGAGCAAGCCGGCCTGGCCTGAGGGGGGATTGGTGGTTTTTTTTTATTATTTTTATTGGGGTTTTTACTATGTATCAATTGTATTTTAATTGGGCATGCATTTAATTATCTTTTAGTTTTTGTAATTTCTGTGTTTTATTCTTGCCCTGTACACCGCCCTGAGTCCTCCGGGAGAAGGGCGGTATAGAAATATTAATAAATTAAATTAAATTAAATTAAATACAGACTACAAGATATTTGCTAAGGTGTTGGCTAATAGACTGATGAGGGTTCTGCAACAGGTGATTCATGGGGACCAAACGGGGTTTATTAGTGGTAGGCAAATGAAAAATAATGTGAGGCATATAGTTGATGTGTTAGAGTTTTTGGAAAGGAACAACCAGATCCCTGCGGCGCTAATTTTTTTAGATGCTGAAAAAGCTTTTGATCTATTTTAGGTTTTGTTGATTGACCAGGTTACAACTAGAAATGTACTAACTTGCCTATTTTGACTATGTAATAACTAAGGGAAGTAGAGAGGACATCTCTGTTGATGTAACCTGAACTATTTACAACTGGTTATTTCTTATTTTAACTACCCAACCACCATATTGTTTCACAAATACATGTATATGTAAATATTAAAAAATCAATAAAACTTGTCTAAAAAAAAGATATCTGAGCAAATTAAAATGGTGGACAATATCAGATTCCTCATTCATCACTATGGATTGACTTCCCATTTCATTTGCTGTTGTCAGGTAGATTGGATGCACTACAACAGGGTGTCAAACTCGCATGTGATGTGTCACAACGTATCAGAACTTTTTTGCCATTGCCGGCAATGGGGTGGGTGCAGTTTCACTATGATGCATCCAGCCCATAGGCCGGCAGTTTGACACTACAAGATAAACTTCAATGCAGGCAGCATCTTGCGGCTTTTTGTCAGTTTCACACAAAGAAACACGTTCAACCTCCATACTAAGGTTAAGAACTAACTGTTCAAAATAGCCTGCAACATTTTAATTAAAAAAAAACTCATCAGTTTTCCTCACTTTTAAATTAATCAACCCATGGTGTCTAGTATAAAGCTAAAAGTATCATTTGAATACAGCATTTAAGTCGCTTCTTAAAATCCCTTTAAGGAGCTTCAGACTTTAGAAAAGGAAGAAAAAGAAAATAAAAGAACATATCCAACATCACCACAAGTTCAATGGAATATTTAAGACTACTTGAATAAAGAAAAAAAAATAATTCAGTTCAGTACATTTGTTTTCCAAGAATCTGAATGCTGAGAAAGCTCTACTTTCTGCTCATTTCCTTATCCCAAAGATGTATTGATTTCTTCCACCTGAGTGAACAGTAAATATTATTAAAAAAATAAATAGCAATCCTGAGTTGAATTAAATGTCAGCTAGGTTAGGCTTTCACAACTTTTTTCCCCCTCTGGAAAAAATATCCAGGAGATATTTTTAATAGAATTAAAAAGAATTAAATTAATAATAGCCCAACAATAAAACAATGTTAAAATTTAAAACTAAACCCCCCCTCAGTCCAGGCCGGATAAATCGAAAAGCCAGGTTTTCAGATCCCGGCAAAACGAGCGCAGGTTGGGGGCAGTCTGGAGTTTCACAGGTAAATCATTCCAAAGGGCAGGTGCGCCCACAGAGAATGCCCTCCCTCTGGGGATCACCTGCTGGCGTTCCCTGACGGCGGCACCCTAAGGAGGCCCTCCCTATGGGAGCGCGCAGGACGATGGGAAGTTGATGCCGGCAGCAGGTGTTCCCTTAGATAGTCCGGACCCAATACATTAAAGTTAGAGAAGATTGCCCAAATTAACCTATCTAATAATAGGGATATGTATATACAGTATTTGTTTGAAATAAAAGTGTTCCATATTCAGCAGAATAAATACAGTATAAGTGTATCCCTAATTGTTGGACTGAGCTACGAGACTTTATACATGAAATTCACTATTTTTTTTGCCAGTTCCTAGAAATGGAGTATTTTACTCCATTCATGTACTTTACTTTACCATAAAATACATAAAAATATATAAATGTCTTGAAAAAGCACCTTTGAGATAAAAATATATACAAATATAAAATACCTGTTCCTTTAAGTAATTACATTTTATATTCATAAATATTTGTAGGTATTTTATGTTAAATAAAATGTCTAAAATGGAACAATTCATATTAACTTAAAGATAAATCCACTCTGATCATTTTCAAAGCAGATTTCTAATTTATTTTAATTAGGACTATATATACATATACTCACACTTTTTACTTAAAATTAAAAAAAACATAAAAGCTAATACAAACTAGTATAAAGTAAGAAAAAAATGGTACATCCATTAATGATTTTTAAAGTCCACATTAATGTTAACTTTATTGTATCATAAATATTTATGCTAGCCAAACCTTAAGTCGTGACATTCTATCTGTTTCACACCAATATCTATTCTTTCATCCAGGCCAAACTACAAGCAGCAAACTACAATTTCAAATAATTTCAAACCACTCCTTCTCTTTCCTTTGTATCTTGTAATAATTTATATTTAACTCTTGGGTCCCCCCCCCCCACTTTCCATATAAATTTAGATATATCATTTTACCATTGTTTAAATGATGCATCAGTCATCAAAACAAAATCACATTCATGGCAAAACATTCATTTTTATCAAAAGAATATACTTATCTAAGAAATTCTTCCTAACAATAACAATTTTAATTTTTGTCTGCTCGTATACAAAAGTCCTTGAATTTTTGTCCATTAATGTTTCTCCTCTCTCTAATGGATCTTCTAAAAATAGCACCAAATCATTTGTAAATGCTCTTAACTTATAAGTTTTTTTATCTTGACTCCCATATTTCTCTTATCTTGTTTTATTCAGTACTGAACAAAAGTAGACAAAGTGGACATCCTCGTGGTGTCCCTTTTTGAATATCACAAGGTGTTTTTTTTTAAAAAAATAATCATTATTTGTGCTTTCTGGAAAGGGTAAATTGAACTTACCCATTTAATACAATTCTCTCCAAAAATCATATCTTCCAAAATCTAAAACAGGAAGGCCCAGTTCAAATTGTCGAAGTCCTCCTTCTGCCTCTAAGAATATCAGTGCAACATGTCTTTCTTTATGTTGCTCCAAGTATTCCAGAATATTTGAAACATTTTTAATACTATCTCATAGTTGTTTTTTTAGGTAAAAAAACTGCATTGATCTTCATGAATAAAATAACACCTAGACTTATATACCACTTTACAGTGTCAGCATATTGCCCCCAACAATCTGGGTCTTCATTCTATTGACCTTAGAAGAATGGAAGATTGAGTCAGCCTCAAGCTAATAAAATTATTTTCAATCTTTCAGCCAAACTTGTGATAAACAATTTATAACCATTGTTCAATAAATTTATTGGTCAATTGTTTCTTAAAGTAAAATCTTGTTCCCCCTTAAGTATTAATGTTGTATTAGTTTATTTCTTGCTATTGTGAATTTGTACATTGTTGTAGAGGTTGTAAAAGCTTATCTTCAAAGCATATGGTAACTCATCTGCACCAAGTAACCTTTTCTGTTTTAGTCTTTTCGATAGCTTTATATAAAATAGTATAGTACTGATGGAAAGCCTTTTTACATATTTATAGTCTGTTTTACAGTATTTCTTTTTTGTAACTTTAATATGATTTTCTTTTTCTTTTTACAATTTATATGCCAACCATCTCCACAGTTTATCTGCAAATTCAAAATTTCTTTCTTTTGCTTTGGTTAATACTACTTGCATACATTATAGATAAATTAATGGTACTCTTAGAGTACAGTGTTTCATTTCCCTTCTTCTTCCCTTCTTCCTTCCTTCCTTCCTTCCTTCCTTCCTTCCTTCCTTCCTTCCTTCCTTCCTCCCTCCCTCCCTCCTTTCCTTCCTTCTTCCCTCCCCCCCTATTTTTTAAATCTGTGGGTATGTAATGGAGGATGGAGTACATATGTTACTTGTATTGAAAATTACTACAATATAAACAATGTTTAAATTGTTTATATAAAGTACTTTGAGTTTTTCTAGATTTGGTTAAAATAGCATTTTCCTTTAGAGTAGCAAACAATTTAATCTTGGCTTTTGCTAAAAATAAATAAATGTTTTTAAATGTAGTCTAAAGCAACATAATGGATCACCAGGCATTATGTGGGAAGTTATTCCAAAATATTCCTCAATTGTCGGACCACACTTTCCGCAATTCAGTTAAATTCTTTTCATAATCATTCTCATATCTTTTTCTTCTCTTTCATCACCATAACCATTGTTATCATAATCATTCTGATAAACTAATGCAATAATCTCAATTTGAGCTGAAAACAGATTACATGACATAACTGGAAAAGTAATTTACTGGGGGAAAAAATAAATCTAACAAACAAAATGGAGGTTGCATCCTCTTTTCCTCCCTCTTTTAGACATGACTAGGATAAAAACCCAATCATCTCTTTGCCTAATCCCATCAAACCCAAAATGACCTTCCATGCCCCCAGACAAAGCCCCATATAAGTCCCTCCAGAACAAAGAATAGAAGACTCCTCACCAGCTCATAGCCCAGCTAAGGATGGTCCTAATAAAATAGTTGCAAACATAGAGAAACCCCCACATTCCATCCTCCATCAGCTGAAGACCTCAGCATTCCATCTCCTTTACAATGAATTTCCTTGACTCTGCTGCCCTCTTGAAAGGTCTATTTTGCCTAATGTAGAAGTAACCCTAAAAGTAACTAGCTTCCCAAAACTGCCCGATAAAACAGATCCCTCTTTTTGTAAAGAAGGCACCCAACGATCATTGCAATAAAGCTTGGTTCTTCTTCTATGAGTTGCATTCCTTCTTCAGACTGAATCTGTGACAGTAGATATTCCTTCAAATATTTTTTAGGAAGGATGGTGCAGATCTGTTCATATAAGATAAGAATACTAAATGGGAAAGCAGACAAGTAAGTAATTAGAAAAATCTGACATTTTACAATGCTGTGGGCTAACCACCATCAAGAACAGGGATAGCAGTAGCAGTTAGACTAATATACTGCTTCATAGTGCTTTACAGCACTCTCCAAGACGTTTACAGAGTCAGCATATTGCCCCTAACAGTTTGGGTCCTCATTTTATTGGCCTCAGGATGGAAAGCCGAGTCAACATTGAGCCGGTCAGGATTGAACTCCTGGCAATGGGCAGAATCAGCCTGCAATACTGAATTCTAACCATTGAGCCACCACAGCACTTACATGGACAACTAATTTTCCACATAAGAAAATGAAACGGTTGTGAAGAGCTGAACCAACAGAGTTATGAAGGTGCATAGGCACAAATGCACACACCTAGGTAAATTGAAAAAAAAAGTAGCCATTGCCTTCTAAATAAAAGCAGTGCAGTTGCATTGAGTGCATGGCATACACTTATTTACATTTGATTTCTAATTTCCAGTTGACCTCATGTGGGATGGACAAAGACAGCCAAAGGGCTAAATTGGCCCAAGGGAGCTTAAAATGCCCAGGTCTGATCAAGAACCTAAATCTAGTTGACCATATGGCATTGTGCACAATACAGTATCAAAAGGCTAAATTTTAGACATAATCTTGCTGCTATTTTGCAAACACATTCACCATACAAATTAGGATTTATATAGCTACTGTACGTTGAAAGAGAATTGTTCAAAGTGAAATGAGTGCCAATCTCATAAAAACTCTGCAGTGTATAATAACACGCCCCCATATCCTCAAAAGCATGGAGAAAATTGTGACAAGAGAAAGCCTTCAGTTTTTAACTTGTGCATAATCAAAGCAATAAACCACCATTTCAATTATGTGAGATAAAAAGCTTGCCCACAGCTAAACTTATAAACAATGTCATTAAAGCTTATGCAATTTTAATTAATTAATGTTTCAAGTTTTAAAAGCATTTTATTTTGAGAAGCACTTTCACACTTTAAAACTCATCTTTTTTTCTGAGTTTATTTAATCTCTCTCTCTCTCTGTCTCTGTCTCTGTCTCTCTCTCTCTCTCTGTGTGTGTGTGTGTGTGTGTGTGTGTGTGTGTGTGTGTGTGTTGGTATCTCTAGTCTATTTGGTTATATTTATACTTGCCACAAATGTTTTTATTTTTAAGTACCTTTCAGATTCCACAACAGCCTTAAAGTTGTAACAGTTATTGAGTCTTTGCAGTTAAAGTTTGGATGTTTACAGATTTTGGATGCCTTTCATCCTTAAAACAATATTTTTCCTCTTCTTTCTGTTAACGGTACCGAGAAAGCTCTTTTATTGGCAGGCAGTGTTGACAATAGCTGCATTCCTTTGCTATCAAGTTTTACAGCTTTTATGGAGCCAGCGCAGCCCATTTAAACTCATATTCATTTTATATGTATTTTCATTTGGTACTATGTCTTTTCTGTATGCCCTCTTATAATTAGGAAATAGGCCTCGAAGGGCCCAATTATCCACCATGTGAATCCAATGATAAGTTCTCAAATGTTTTTTTTTTTTTGCTTGTTTTCTGTGGCTATTGCAGTTGATGTTTGACCATCCATGTCCCAACCCTTTACTCAAGGAGGCTCATTGTGTAATCATTGACATAATGAAATTTATGCAGCTTTAACATCATGCCAGTCGAAGATTATTTACAAGTGGCATTCTGTTGCATCCTTCTACATAAATATAGGGAATTTCAGAAGAACTTGTGAAGAAAATTGATCCCTCTAATGGATGCTAGGCATATTGTGATCCTTCCAAACTTTCTTTGTTTACTTATTTCTTGCTATTATATCTGCTACAATAAAACAATTCACAGCAGGTTACATGATGCATAATACAGAAAAATGCTAAAAGCTTCCACAGCAGAATTAAAAATACTAATAAAATATCAATCATAAAGCCTGAAGCCAATAGACCCAATAAAAATAAAGTAAGTGTCAGTGAAGAAAAATAAAATAATCAGGAATAAAAGATTTCACAGTGCATGAACATTGTCAAAGTTCTCTCTGGAATAGTTTTTCTTAAATGATCTTAAAAAGTTTGGCCCATTCCAGTTGGATTAGGTGGTCATGCAGATGTCCGGATGCCACACATGATTATTTATTGATATTATTTAAATATCAAAGTTTGTAGTGTGGTGCCCCAGAGCTCTGTTCTGGGTCCAGTGCTTTTCAACATCTTCATCAATGATTTGGATGAGGGGATAGATGGGGAACTCATCAAATTTGCAGATGACACCAAGCTGGCAGGAATAGCCAACACTCCAGAAGATAGGCTTAAGATACAGAAGGATCTTGACAGACTTGAACATTGGGTGCTATCTAACAAAATGAAATTCAATGGTGAAAAAAGTAAGGTTCTACATTTAGGCAAGAAAAACCAAATGCACAGGTATAGTATAGGTGGTACCTTGCTCAATAGTAGCAACTGTGAGAGGGATCTCAGAGTCCTAGTGGACAATCACATAAATACGAGCCAGCAATGTGCTGCAGCTGCCAAAAAAGCCAATACAGTGCTAGGCTGCATTAACAGAGGGATAGAATCAAGATTATGTGAAGTGTTAATACCACTTTACAATGCCTTGGTAAAGCCACACTTGGAATACTGCATCCAGTTTTGGTCACCACAATGTAAAAAAGATGTTGAGACTTTAGAAAGAGTACAGAGAAGAGCAACAAAGACTGGAGGCTAAAACATATAAGAAATGGTTGCTGGAATTGGATATGTGTAGTTTAATGAAGAGAAGGATGAGGGGTGACATGATTGCAGTGATCCAATATTTCAGGGGTTGTCAAAAAGAAGAGGGAATCAAGCTGTTTTCCAAAGCACCTGAAGGCATGAAAAGAATCAATGGATGGATACTAACCAAACAGAGAAACAACCTAGAACTAAGGAGAAATTTCCTGACAGAACAATTAATCAGTGGAACAACCTGCCTCCAGAAGCTGTTAATGCTTCAACACTGGAAGTTTTTAAGAAGAGACTGGACAGCCATTTGTCTGAAATGATATAAGGTTTCCTGCCTTAGCAGGGGTTGGACTAGATGACCTCCAAGGTCACTTTCAACAACTTCTTCTTCTTCTTCTTCTTCTTCTTCTTCTTCTTCTTCTTCTTCTTCTTCTTCTTCTTCTTCTTCTTCTTCTTCTTCTTCTTCTTCTTCTTCATTATTATTATTATTATTATTATTATTATTATTATTATTATTATTATTATTATTATTATTATTATTATTATTATTTTCCCACTCACTTTGACAGAGGCTAGATAGCTCACAAATATTTTAAAACATCCCATAATAAAACAGGTTTATTAGTCAAAACACATTTCCCTATATCCGAGTTGAATAACTGAAAAATTATTAAAAATATATCTAGCACCATACAAATTTAAAGTATCTATAAGTATGTCCTAGTGACTAAATCGTCCAATAACTGAACAAGAAACACAAGCTAGAAAACACATGTATTGTCAGGCCCTGAAACATATATCTTTGCAAAAAGCTGCATGTTTTGGAATAAAGGTCTCTCCCTTGCTAACAAGTTCTCAAAGGTTAGAAAAAGTTAGCTCTTGGGGCATTGCCATCATTTATTTCACTTTGAACTGCCAGCCTCCCATTCAATCCCTTGTTCAAACTTGCATGAATTTACAAATTGTCAGAAACCTGAGAGGCAGCAGCACAATTGCAGCTGAGAAGACTAAAGACAAAAATGATTGCAATGACATCAGCAAAGCCTTTTAATGATACTTGTAGCAGCCATGAGATAATCATAGGGTTGTTGTTGTTGTTTTTTAAACTCCCCTGGTGACTGAATCAAAGAACAGTTTGTGCTTCATAACTGGATAGAAGGATGTTCCTGATTAAAGGTATGCAGAATTCCAACACAAACTGAGTAAATGTCCTTTGAATTTAGCATGGATACTCTTGCTATACCTGTTGGCTGATCCTTAAAGGAGCCATGCCTTTTTTTCTGGCATTCCATCATAGCTGAACAGGTTCCAGGAAGTCTATGGTTTATGTCAAGAATTTACTTCAAAGGAAGTGAAATGGTAGAAGCTACTCATATTCAGAACATGTTCAGAATATAGTTCTGCAATTTGGAGAACTACTTAGAGCAGGAGTAGGCAACCTCGGCTCTTTTATGACTCATGGACTTCAACTCCCAGAATTCCTGAGTCAGCATAGTTGACTCAGGAATTCTGGGAGTTGAAGTCCATGAGTCATAAAAAGAGCCGAGGTTGCCTACCCCTGACTTAGAGCAATATTAATTGTAACACCTGCTGAAGAATAAGAATAAAAAGAATAAGTGGTAGATTATATTAGTTGTCGAGGACAGAGATATTCATAACTGCGGTAATAATGATAATAATTCTTGACAATTCTCATAGGTAGGATTAGCATCAATGTAGGGACACAGGAAGCTTGTCTTTGACTTTATTCTTGATTTTAATTTTCTTTCTTCTGTCCTGCTTAACATGCTTATAAAATAAAAAAAATGGTAAGTGGAACAAAGCTGACATTTAGAGCAGGGCTTTTCAACCAGTGGTACGGGTACCACCTGTGGTACATTGGCACCTGGCAGGTGGTACATGACCATCCTAGAAAAGTGGTAGTGGTGGAGGGGAATGAGCTGAACTGGTGGCAGCACTGCATAAGCCTGAGTGAGAGATGGCTGGAGCTGCAGGGCTGTCAGAGCTCAGCGGAAGCATCAGGATCAGCACTTCTTCGGAGCTGTCAGGGCTCAGTGGAAGCACCAGGATCAGCGTCAGGTTCCAGCTGGAGCTCGACGCTGATCCTGGTGCTTCTGCTGAGCCCAGAATAAGTGCCAATCAGCTGGAATGTTGCAGCATCTCCAGGGTCTTGTGATTTACATTCAGATGCTTGGCAACTGATTTATATTTATGACGGTCACCGTGTCCCAGGGTGATGTGAGTAACCAAAACCTGCTGCAACCACCCAGCAGAGGGGGAGGAAATAAAAACCAAACACCCTCCCCACCCCAGCCCCACTGCCAATGCTCACAACAATGAAAACCTCAAGAGCGCCGACAGGCAGGAAGGCAGGTGTCTTGCTCGGCTGTAGCTTGGGGGGCACTTTTTTCAGTGCCATTGTAACTTCAAACAGTCACTAAGCAAACTGTTGTAAGTCGAGGACTACCTGTACTTCATCACTTTTTTCCTTTTTTTGTCATCAAGTTTTTGACACCTTGCTAGGTGACTGGTGGTACTCGGATGAGTGGTACAATGGATGAAAAGGTTGAAAAGCCCTGGTTTAGAGAACAGGTGTTTAGAAACCAGGAGAATTTTGAGTAGTTATTCTTGGTTCAAAAATGGGTTGGAATCAGAGACTCAGAAAAATCAATTGTTAGAAAGATTAATGCTTTGTGTGTTCTAGGTTTTAATCTTGTTTTAAGGTCTTGGGAAAAGAACTATGATGAGTGGAAAATTTCTTGCAGCATATCACATTCACTATTTCCTTGAACAGTTTCTAACTAAAGGTAGTATAACTGAACCATTTTTATTTGCTAGGAAAGATTTAGGACATAGTGTAAGTACCCTAATAGGGAATTTAATTCAACCATGAATTTTGTTGCAAGGGAATCTGGATATTTTGTTGCCAGGAGACATGAGGAGTGAATGTTAGCTACAGAAAGGCTAGCTAGGAGGGGCTCTTTTCTTTCTTTCTGAAATTTTTTTTAATCCTTTTTTTTTCTTCCTGTACAACTCAAGGCAGAAAACATGCTGGTTTTCCTTCTTCCTCCTTTTTTCCTCATAACAACAATCCCGTGAGGTGAGTTGGGCAAAAAGAGTGTGATTGGCCTAGTCCAGGGGTAGGCAACCTCAGCTCTTTTATGACCCAGAATTCCTGAGTCAGCTATGCTATGCTATGCTGACTCGGGAATTCTGGGAGTTGAAGTCCATGAGTCATAAAAGAGCTGAGGTTGCCTACCCCTGGCCTAGTCAGTAAGCTAATCAGTTTTCCTAATGCAGTAGTAGAACTCAGTCTCTTGGTTCCTAGGCCAGCTTCTTAACCATTATTCCAAACCAGCTTTTTTCCAGGGCTCTGGGAGAGGGAATATATTTTGGGTATGGTTAGAAGTTAAATATTATAAATTATATGATATGGACAAAAGATTTTGGGGTTTTTCCCCCCAAACATTTCATTGATGGACTTCTTTTCTTTCTTTTCCTTTTCTTACCTGGGGTGACCAGGTAACAAAACAAAATCAATTGGGAACAAATCTTAGCTCTTCAAAATGGTTTGCATGTTCTTGTCTGAAAATCTTGTGACTTGGAATAGGAATTGTCATGATATTTTGGGATTGCCTGGGATTTTTCAGGCTTTTATTCTATGTCTTTAGGAGTCTTTGGATGTCCTCTGATAGTTTTATGAGGAATACGTTGTGACAGAATGTTTAACAAAATCTTAGGAACAAAGAGAGGCAGTAAGGGAGAAAACAAGACATTGCAAAAGATATTCTTCGATCCAAGAGAGAGAGAAAACATGAGGAGTAAACTCAGAGTAACTCCATTTTCATTATGCTAAATCTATAGTGTTAGCAATACTACCAATAAAGATTTTAATAAGAGCTGAGGTGGTGCAGTGGTTAGAATACAGATTTGTAGGCTAACTCTGCTAACTGCCAGCAGTTTGATCCTGACCGGCTCGAGATTGATTCAGCCTTCCATTCTTCCAAGGTTGGTAAAATGAGGACCCAGATTGTTGGGGGTGATATGCTGACCCTGTAAACTGCATAAGGAGGGCTGTAAAGCACCATGAAGTGGTATATACAGTAAGTCTAAGTGCTATTGCTACTTAAAAATTCACAGTGCTTGACATAGAATACTGTATTGTATGTCAATACTGTAATTGCATTCTTTGTGGTCTCTGCATTATCCTTTCTCAGGACTTGAACTGAGAAATTCACAATTTTATTAATATTAGTAAGGCCAACACAGCTACATTCTTCACAGGCCTTATATGTTGTAAGTGAATAAAAGTGTGTCCTCCCCTCCCCATCCCTCCTGTTTTGCTTGCTTACTAATTTTTTGTTTATTGTTGTGATTACAAATGTCATTTTCTTACATCACTTTGTACTAGAAAATCAAAACAAAGAAACAGTGGGCTAACACATCATTCTAAGGACATGAAGCCATTTTATCAGATAGCATGATTGTAAGCAACCCTCTCCAGGTGAATAAATTGTCATTTGTTGCATATTTACCTGTCAGTACATTCCACCAATTTCCCTCTCAGGAACTTTGTCTGTAAGACTCATTAACAAATTTGGAAATAAGCATGGTTTAAATCAGAGGTGGGCAACTATGACGCTGGAATTCTGGAAGGTGAAGTCACAAAAGGGCCATAATTGTCCACCCCTGGTTTAAATTGTCCCATCTGAAATATAACAAACTAGCATTACCCCATCTGAAATGTAACAAAATAGCATTATGAGAGAACTTTACAGTTATCAGAGTCAGTTCTGGCTGTTACATAATCTTTATGTTAAAAAATGAAGCACCTCAGCAAGGAGGCTTCAAAGATGTTTTTAAGATTTAAGCGTTGACCCATGGGAAGGCTACCAGTGCAAAAATATCTTTTAAAGAACTTCAATAGATGCCAAGCTGGAGGTGGGGATTGTAGGAACAGTCTATTAATCTCAGCCTCAGATCTTTTCATTAATTTGCCTTTCAAACATTTTGTTCAACTTGTGCAGCATTAAATGGTCTTTTTTGGCAAAGTTGTCTTCCTTCCTCAACTGCCCTTCCTTTCTAAAAAAAAAAGATTTTAAATAAAGTTAGGCTATTAGGCATTTACACAAAGAATTCTTAAAGTTACTGACTGATTCCAAACCCTTGTAACACTCCCCACATATCTAATGCCAGTGAAAGGGTCATCTTGGCTAAATATTTTTTTTATGTTTTGTATCATAATTGCACAGTACATTAATTCTATTTATATGTGATATATACTGTCCTCAAAAGCATTGTTGGTATTTCTGCCTTCATTGCATAATTTTCTAACTGTGAAGGGTGAATTTAAAATAGAATTAATATTAGGTAGCATTTTCATAACTTTGTTTGATTATAATGTATTGATGTACATTACTGATTATATTTGATTATAATGTACTGATGTACTTATAATATACTCGCCGAATGTACCTTTGGTGAGGTAGCAGCTATATAAATTTGATTATTATCTATGTCTTGCCCACAAAAGTTCCGGCAGGGACATTTAGTAACTTTTTTTTCTTCATATTTATAAGATTTGGAATTTGGCAAAAAAAAAATTGACATTTTTTCTAATTATGATCAACTAATTTCTATATTTAAAATAAAGATCTTTGCTACTTTATTCCAGAGCTACAATACCTGGACTGCACATGTCAGATGACAACTAGGTGCAGCAGAAGTTAAGGTCTTCTAAACTTCTTTGATGACATTTCATGGTCATCCAGACCTTTGCACTCCTGAAATTCTGGTCCAAATGTTTCTCCCAAAATATGTAAAGTTAATAGCATGCCTCCATGGGAAAAGCGGGGCAAACTGGGACTTCCTATTTTGCATTGCAGTAAGACGGATGCAGGAAGGTAGGGTTCTGCCTTCTGTGCCCGATTTCGCCTTGCTAGGGGCCCTAAAAAGGGCCTAAACTTCTCCCCGAAGAGACGATGAAGAAGGAGGTGTGTGTCGATCACAGAGAGATGGCACTCTTTCTGTTCAATCTGAGAAAAGCCCTCCAAACTGTCAGGGGAAAGACTGGCTACATTTGTATGGCCAGCCATTAGCTGCTGACAACCGAAGAAGAAAGGCACCAATGAACACATCATAAAAAGCATGTTTGGAACTGGGTGACAATATTGATACTTTCTTTACTATTTTACAACTGAATTTCCTGGAAAAGGTTCCCAAGAAGCTAAAAACTTCCGAATGGGAATGGAAGCAGTGTTTTATTTCTGTGGGGGACAGAAATACATAATATTAAAGTGGAAGTAACATAAAAGTACAGTTTTGAAATTTGAGAACTGAGATAATTGTTAAGATTTTCTCTTTGAAAAACAAACACATTGAGGTGAAATATAAGAAATCAATCATTTATCTTAAGAGTGGAAAATGGATCTTGAATGACATCTAGTGGTGGATTTGAGTACAGCACTATAACTAGTTTCCTGGCTGCTTGGAGATTCCTAGCTTAAGGGAGAAATGTTGGCAATAAAAGAAAATATTTTGGCATACTTATCACCCTGACCTTTTTGGACTATAAACACCTACTGACCTTGGACATTTAATCTCAAGAGGTAGTGGGAGAGAAAGAAAAATGTGAGCTTTGATTACATCTGGCTGATAGAGACTTTTGAGCTTTTTTCAGGGAGGCTGAACACTTTGAACACTGTGGATTATAACCTTGCCTGACTGACAATAAAATATTGCTTTTGGGACTGGACCTGTATTCTGGAATCTATTGGATTATAAAGACTACATATAAAGACCAGAAAGATAGAGGAAAATTGTTCTACTCTTACCAAGACTGGTAATATTTGAGGATCTTCAGGAATGATGGTTCAAGAAAAAAACAAACACCTTTCAGAAGGAAATATACTCTATGCTACAACTAATTCACCAAGCAATTGTTGCATACAAAGAGGACATAAAAAGAAACCATAATGAGACTAAAAATAATTTAGATAATATAAATGAGCAAATTTCCAAATTAAATCTACAACTAGAGAGTTCCCAGACACTAACTACAAAGTATGAATAAATAAACCAGAGAGATCAGAAGATAAAGCAGAGGAAATGGACCTAGAAATGGAAGAGATGAAAGAAGGGAAATATAAACTATCATACACAAATAAAATACTGCAAGACTTATCCATAACAATGAAAATGCAAAAGACATTTTACCCTTTAAGTCTGCAAGATGCACCTGATGACAAGGAAGAAGATTTTGAGGAATGGAACATAGAGCTATCAGGGGAAATGATACAATTTGGGAGACAAAACATGAGGGGAGAAATTGATGGAGAAGGAAGGTGGGAGTTGCTTAAGGAACATAAATGGGTGGGATTTCCCACCCCCCAAATATCCCACCTAAATTGTCTTCCTCATGCCAACAAACTTTCATAAAAATAGAAAAAAATTCCTGGGAGATTTAATTGCCTTGTCTTGGAAAGCATTATAGGTTTAAATAATTGTTTGAATATGATTAAAATAATGGGTGACCCTTACATATAATTAGACTTTTATAATGAAAGATATGATTTAGAATTAAAATAACTTTTTTTCCTTCTTTTGATATGGGAAATATGAAAATAAGAGGAGGAAATGAAATTTTTAGCTATATAAATTTAATTAATATTGAGAAAATCATAACTGACGATGATACTTTAAATATTGATGGTAAATCAATAACAAGAGCACAAAAACAGGGTTTTGATTTATGAATTGATATTGTTATTTGTATAATATTAGTAAAATATGTTGAAAATGTTTATATCTAACTTTGTACACATCAAATAGTATTAAGAATTTCTAGAAGCATAAACAAGGAAATTCAGCATAAATCCCTTAATGAAAATAACACAAAAATCAAAGAACTGATCTATAGTTCTGATTCTGTACCATAATCAACCATATTAACCAAATTACTATGGTTGATTATGCTGGAACTGAAATGATCTGGGATAAATATCTTTGAATCATCCTGCACCAGGATAGGAAGCTTGGTCATTTTACTTCTAGGCAACATAATGAAAATGAATTTATTCTAAAAAGTTAAGGCTGAAAACACCAATCAGCCCAATTTAAGAACCTAATTTGGAGCTTCAGAAATGGTTTTATATAGTCTCGATCACTCCGGTAGTAATGTATTCTGTTTCAGTGCATAGATCAAGAATAAGATGGGAGTGAGAATCAAGCAACATTTACTGTAGCCTTCGTGACTGCAACATAAACTTTTGTTTTCATTGTAGTGGGATGACATATAAGGGTTAAACCAGAAATGAAATGAAAGGGTAAATCAGATCTTTGGAGCAGATAAATTATGTCATATCTATCAGAAATAAACCTTTTTTAAGTGTAACATAACTTTTTTTTATAGACTTTAATAAAGTTGCCAGGAATAATAGACTTTACTATAAATTTTAGAAATATATGTCTGTCTGTCTGTCTGTCTGTATTTATGTATGTCTGTATGTCTGTCTGTATTAATGGAAGCTTGTAGAAAGAATAAAGAATGTTTGTCAAAAGGGGGATTACTCTTCCGAAATGTAATGGAACTGTTTGTTAGAAGTTGAAAATATAACTTGCTTGTCTTTTCCATAAAGTAAATAAGTTGCCAGGCAAGGTTTCACTCACCAATGCAAGTAATAAATTGTTGTCATAGGGTCACTCAGTAAGACTCTGGGAGATAAATGGTTAAACAAAATATCTTCCTCAACCCTAAACATTTCTCTGCTTGACTGACATTGTTGTGATGAACAATAGAGGCCTGAGCACCAGAATCACTCAGATTTCAGGGCAAACCTGTCAGTAATTGTATTGAATATCCACCTCCTTTCCGCTCCTTCTCTGACATACTGTAAATGATAAACTGACAAGAGCCTTCCCCACCCTCCACCCCTTTGTATTTGATTGTGTGAGAGTGTTTGTGTGTGTGCATGTATGTGTGTGTGTGATAGCCATCACCCCTTCATTGTATCCTAGGGAAATCACCTAGGAATACAGCTTTGTGTGGAGGCAGGAAAAGAGCAAATTCAAATCTCTACACTCCATTATAGGTAGAGGGAAACCTGTTCCAAATTACTTTACTCCATCTTGCATTTGTGATACACAGTAAATTTTGCAACACAGAATATGCCATGAAGCAAATTTTAACTTTAACTTTTGTCACAGCTTAAGAAAAATCTATTAACCAGTAATCAAATCAGCCCTACTCACCTGAAGCCAAACAACACCTTCCTAGGACAGATAAAAGATTATCTCTTTCGTCTTGGATATTGCAGTATTCTCTGTTGGCTGCTGCTGTTACCACAAGAGGAAGTGGTTTCACATCTCTTCACCTCACATTCTAGCAATGGTGAGAATGACTAAAATATTTTGAATAGCTTTGGCTATTGATGATAATACAACTCAAAGAGACATAAACTGTCTGTGCCTACAGTATTAGCAATGGTTAGTATTGTGTGGTTCACAATAATAGAATAGTATTGCTGTGTAGCCAGTTCTTTGCAGGCATTGAACGAGATGGAATGTTCAAAACAGCAACATGCTTTATTGAAGGTCAGAACAGAACAGAAGCAACCAGGGAGCTGCTGTGCAGCTATTTATATGGTTGGCTGATGGGCGGTGACCAATAGGTTTGAAGCATTGGTTTCCTGACCAAAGACCTACTTAGCCAGCTGGAGACAACCAGTCTGGGCTGGCAACCGTTACAACATACATGTGAACTAGCACTTAGCAATTGAATGCAAGCAATTAGGAAGCAGTGCAACAAGAGCAAACACAACATATACAAAAGGCCAATACATTACAAGTATGGTTAGTAGTCTGTCATTCACCCATTACAGCTTAAAAACTAAGTATTAAATATTGGAACACCATTAGTTTTATTGCTTTGAGCCTTCTACTTTACTGCTTGACACTAAAGACTCTTTCACATAAGAAATAAAAAAAGAGTTTCAGTAAAATTCAGGAAAATAAAATTTACTCGGAAGCTTAATGTTCAGTATTTGAAAAGGTAACCAAACAGTAGCTTTGCTGTTGAACTTTTAAACCCTAAACTGGATAAAATAATTAGCCTTTGGATAAGATTGTGCCATAATGCACGGAGCATAGAAATATAAAATTAGTTTTACAGGGGAAAGAACTTTTGAGATTTAAAAACTCTTTGTTCCTCAAATCTTCACTGGTCACATTTTTATTAATGAAAAGAGCTGACATTTAAATTAAAGTCTGCAAATGTTCATTTTTCTGATTCAATTATATTGGCTAAGACATGTTCATAAAATATATATGAGTGTATTGTCATTTAGTGAGAAGGGCTTCACATGAAACTAACACAGATAACATTTATAAAATTATTAATTTCAACACTGCTACATCTAGCACTTTTTGTATTTCTATCTTGTCCCTTTGATGGTTAATTGCAGTTACTGGCTGTCTGTTCCTATGTCATGGCAGAGCTCTCTGTTGAGCATCATCCATCCAATTACTGCATTGTCATTTTATTAGAATGCAAGCCTGGCATGATTGTATTTATCTTAACACATGCATACCACAGGAATTAAAGCACTGCACTTCATGCTCACAATCTATAGCATCTATATTTGAGCAAAATAAAATGAGAGAAAGACTGTGTGCTGTTGGCTGTAAAAAATAATTTTACAGATGTTACTGAAATTAGGATTTAGGAGCAAGTGGTTAAGAATTGAAGGGATTATGTGTGAGAAGGAAAAGTGCATTGTGAATAGGAAGAGCATTGATGGGATTGGAGAAATGGAAATACAAACACACATTCTGGGTTACGGAATGGGTAAGAAAGAATGAAGGATGTGTGGCCATAATAGGAAATAAGAAAAAATTTGCCGAGGACCTTTCAATAATAATTAAAATGTTGAAGGATGGATTAGAAGCATAAATTTACCTGTGCTGAGAACAAAATATTCTTACATTATTCTTCATGTTATAATTTAACAAATTTGTAAGTTTTTTTTAATCTGACTGCACTGTGATCTTCTTGTTTGCACATATGTATATATGCATTAATTCAAATACCTGTGCATTTGTAACTTATGAAATTGTGAAATCTACTAACAGATGTCATTAGGTATACCTATTCTAATAGTATTACTGTGTGGATGAGCCGGGTAACTGTTTATTAACAAGATGTTATTGAGGGATGCTAGGAAAGTGTCCTACATCAAATCCAACTAGTGACTCATGAATCTCAGTCTACGTAGTTGTCACCCACAGTTTATTTGAATAAAGAAAGCTTTTCCAGCTATATCCAGAAATGCTAGAAATGACACTGCAATTCCTACATGCAAAGCATGTGTTTGTTCCTTGTATGAATTGTAGCCTTTCCCTCATTTGTCAGGACCTCCTTTTTTAAAAGATTAGGAACAGATTGGCACTGACTTTGTATTCACTTTTCTGCTTCACACTTATCCATGTATTCCATCTTCATTTCTCTTAGCTTTAGGACACTCAATCTGTCAACATCCCCCTCTCAGTGAGATGAGCTACATAATAGCTGTCCAATGGTAGATAGATTATTATGGTTGACTTGCTTGTCACTGAACAATCAATGCTGTCACTCAGTCATTCTATCATTTCTATTATCTAGAAAGAGTATTGTCTTGTCAGCATGTAAATTAATCAATTCACTGAATTCAAATTGTGTATGAATTCTGGAATTTAAGGCTTTTGAAAAAAAGGGGAGATTGATAACCATGCACAGAAGAAAGAATAGGGAATGGACCTTTTGTTTTCAGGAGTTGCCTATGGTAGTGGGAAAGACTCTTAGTTATCAATTGCTTGGTCCATAGAAACAACATTATCCTGTTTGCCCACATCTATTTCCTTTAACTGAAGCTCGGCTCAATTTAGGCAACAAAGCTATGTACACTTGTCTCAAAATATATCACCTTTAATGCAATTGGATTTGCATCTTCGTTCTGTAAAAAATGGCATTAGAAAATTAGTACTATCATAATCATAAATACATTCTTGCAATAATCGTTCTGTGCATTTACAGTCAATGGAGATTTAATTTAAGTGAAGCTACCGTATCCTTGTATATAGAGTAGTAATTTGTCATTGCAGGAAGAGGTCTACTTAATACATCAAGAGGTGCTGATTTTTCTTGTTTACAGTTTTACTTTTCTCTGTTGTCTTGTGAAAGTATTTTATGATCATCAGCAATTTGTTTTCTGTTTGCAAAATTATAAGTTTCTTCACTTGGCTGCAAAAAGCCTCTATATGTCTCTATAGATTCTCTTCACGTTATTTATTTGGATCAGCAGCTATAGCAACCAATTGTCTATCGGGGCTAGTCAGATCTGCAGAATCAGCAAAATAAGTGCCAGTTATTCATCATAATTATTATCATTAGAAAAGGCAGAGGATCCAAAATGAATTTTTTCACATTTTGGGTTTTACACAAAACCCTAGATGTATTCATGAATTTCTTTTGCCAAATAATACATTTAAACAAAAATGTTCAATTTGGCTGCTAATTAGATACCACTCAATACTTATCTCAGTGCATATTTTATAACTAAGTGGATTCATAAAACTCTATATCCCTTCATTTAGGATGCTATCTGCAGCTAGAAATCTCTGATTTTTTATTATTTAGCTAATTTTATCTATAGACATAAGTTGCAAACTACATAGAAAAACTTATTTAGCTCTTCAGCTGAATAAACATTTACAATAATTGCTTAAATTGAAGGTGTTACATGTAAATAAACATGTTCATTATTTCATGTACATTTTTTGAAGCTGCTAAAGAGATGAATTACAATTTACTCTGAAATGTGGCTCTTCTACCTAATTACTGAAAAAGTTTCAAAGTATTTTCAGTCATTGTAAATTAGCCATGGATATAGCAGATTTTTGTTGTTAGCTGCGAAGTCATGTCCGACCCATCGCGACCCTATGGACAATGTTCCTCCAGGCCTTCCTGTCCTCTACCATCTTCTGGAGTCCATTTAAGCTCACGCCTACTGCTTCAGTGACTCCATCCAGCCACCACATTCTCTGTTGTCCCCTTCTTCTCTTGCCCTCAATCTTTCCCAGCATTAGGCTCTTCTCCAGTGAGTCCTTTCTTCTCATTAGGTGGCCAAAGTATTTGAGTTTTAGCTTCAGGATCTGGCCTTCTAAAGAGCAGTCAGGGTTGATCTGCTCTAGGACTGACCGGTTTGATCGCCTTGCAGTCCAAGGAACTCGCAGGAGTCTTCTCCAGCACCATAGTTCAAAGGCTTCAATTCTTTGGCGCTCAGCCTTTCTTATGGTCCAGCTTTCACTGCCATACATTGCAACTGGGAAGACCATAGCCTTGACTATACGCACTTTTGTTGACAGGGTGATGTCTCTGCTTTTTAGTGTGCTGTCTAGATTTGCCATGGCTTTCCTCCCAAGGAGCAAGCGTCTTTTAATTTCTTGGCTACAGTCTCCATCTGCAGTGATCTTGGAGCCCAGGAAAATAAAATCTGTCACTACCTACATTTATTCCCCATCTATTAGCCAGGAATTGAGAGGGCCGGATGCCATGATCTTCGTTTTCTTAATGTTTAGTTTCAACCCAACTTTTTCACTCTTCTTCTTCACCCACAACAAGAGGCTCTTTCGTTCTTCTTCACTTTCTGCCATTAGAGTGGTATCAACTGCATATCTTAGGTTGTTGATATTTCTTCCGGCAATCTTAATTCCAATTTTTGATTCATCTAGCCCTGACTTTCTCATGATGTGTTCTGCATATAGGTTAAATAGGCAGGGAGACAGTATACAGCCTTGCCGGACTCCTTTCCCAATTTTGAACCAATCAGTGGTTCCGTGTCCAGTTCTCAAGGTTGCTTCTTGGCCCACATAAAGGTTTCTCAAGAGACAAATAAGATGGTCTGGTATGCCCATCTCTTTAAGAACTTGCCACAGTTTGTTATGATCCACACAATCAAAGGCTTTAGCATAATTAATGAAGCAGAAGTAGATGTTTTTTCTGGAACTCTCTAGCTTTCTCCATGATCCAGCGTATGTTGGCAATTTGATCTCTGGTTCCTCTGCCTCTTCGAAATCCTGCCTGTACTTCTGGTAGGTCTCGATCCACATACTGCTGGAGTCTAGCTTGTAGGATTTTAACCATAATTTTACTAGCATGAGAAATGAGTGCAATGGTGCGATAGTTTGAACATTCTTTGGCACTGCCTTTCTTTGGAATTGGAATGTAAACTGATCTTTTCCAATCCTGTGGCCACTGTTGAGTTTTCCAAATTTGCTGGCAAATTGAGTGTAGCACTTTTACTGCATCGTCTTTTAAGATTTTGAATAGCTCAGCTGGAATACTGTCACCTCCACTAGCTTTGTTGTTGCTCAGCTTTTCTAAGGCCCACTTCACTTCACATTCTAGGATGTCTGGCTCGAGGTCAGTGACCACCTCATTGTGATTATCAGGGATGTTAAGATCATTCTTGTATAGTTCTTCTGTGTAATTTTGCCATCTCTTCTTAATCTCTTCTGCCTCTGTTAGGTCCCTGCCATTTTGGTCCTTTATCATGCCCATTTTTGCATGAAACGTTCCCTTCATCTCTCCAATTTTCTTGAAAAGATCTCTGGTCCTCCCTATTCTATTGTTTTCTTCTATTTCTTTGCATTGTTCATTTAAGAAGGCATTCTTATCTCTTCTACCTATTCTCTGGAATTCTGCATTCAATTGGGCATATCTTTCTTTTTCTCCCTTGCCTTTCACTTTCGTCCTTTCCTCAGCTATTTGCAAAGCTTCCTCAGAGAGCCATTGTCGGGCCTCGGGAGCCCGACACTCGAGGGGGGCCCCCTCCACCTCCCCGGCACCCCCTGCCTGCCGCCCGCCGGACTTGCCTGCCTCCTCAGCGGTCCGCGAGGCTCCTGAGGTCGTGCCGGACCTGACCGGCTCCGTGGCGGCCCGGAAGGCTCCGGGGGCCGCGCCGCCGCTTCGGCCGTCTTCTTCCGCGTCACAGATGCTGTCTTCACCTGGTGGCGCGTCGGCGGCCCGGAAGGCTCTGGAGGCCGCGCCGCCGCTTCGGTTGTCTTCTTCCGCGCCACAGCTGCTGTTGTCGCCCGGCGGCGCATCGGCGCAGGGCTCCCACGCCCACGATGTGACCGGCGGAGGCCCGGACCCACTCACAGCGGCCTAGGAGGCTACAAGAGCTACGGCTGATAGCGGGACCGCCGTTTCGGGAGCCCGCAGCACGACGCCGGCCCTTCCCCGGCTTTGGCTACCGGGACTACGTTTGGCAAGGCAGGCCGAGGCACTGGACAGTCGGGTGTAGGGCTGTATGGCTTGGGAGCCGGCGGGCCCGTTGGGGTACAGATCCCTTCCTGCCGTGGTGCCTGGGTGGCTGGGAGCCCCAGGCGTGAACGACCACAGGGGGTTCCGAAGTTGGGCGCGGCAGGGAGTTGGTGAGGGTGTGGAGCAGGGTGGCGGCAGCGCGCGGGAGGAGGCTTACCTGGTTGGGCGACGGCCGAAGGGACTTTTAGGGGAGGGGTGGGAAAGTTATAGGGAATGGGAGGGCGTGGCCGTGTTTGGGTGGAGTATGGGTGGGTGTTTCGGGTGTGTATATAATAGCGTTGGCTGCAGGTAGCGGCCAACGCTGGCTTTGTTTCTTGCTGCGGCTGTTGCCTTGGAGAATAAAGTGCTTGCAGATCGCAGCGGAGGTCTCTCGTTCCTGTGTTCGGCACTCTGCCCTGCTTGCTGCAGGACGAGCTTTGACAGAAAGCCAGCGTTGCCATAGCATTGCGGCCTTTCTGCCTTTCTGCTGTGTTTCGCTTTGTGTGCCATGGCAGAGGGCTTGCAAGGAGCCGCCTTGGAGACTGGATTGGAGGAGGCCGGCGTGGCCGGGGTGGTGGCAACACCACCCGAGGAGAGGGAAGTGGATGACGCCCAGCCAGCTGTGCGGCCTAAGGTGCGGGAAGCACCACCAGCAGACCCCACGGCGGGGTCTCAGGGTGCTAGCAGCCAGACCCTGGGGGGGAGTGGTAGCTGAGCTCGGTCCTGGGCCGCACGGGACACGAGCAAGGGCGAACGGGCCGGCCCAGTGGGGCTCCACTGGGTTGGAGGGAGCGCCGGCTGACCGATGACGATGGCGAGGAATGGAGCTATTCAACCGCCCCGGGTAGCCAGACTATGGACGTGCTACGTGATAGGTTCGGAGAGGTCGGGGCACGTGACAGCGGTTCCTGGGTGGCCATGGGCCCTGAAGGAGACACAGGCCAGTGGTCTCTTGGGGGGGCACCCAGTCAGCCAGCGACGTCTTGTTTCCGACTGGCCAGCCCAAAGTTCAAGGTGCCCGGGGAGGGTGGCGTTCGGCCCTCATCCACGCGAGCACAAGGGGGCGAGAAGCGTGGCCAACACCTGACCGGGCCCCTGGTCGTCCGGCACCCAGGTCGGCAGGGGCGTCCCAGGCCCAAGCCCCTTCATCTGTTGGGCATTGGGGTCTGCGTGTGGTATGGGGACCCCCACCGCTCACCGCAACCTACGATGGCCACCCCGAACGCCTGGCTATGTTCCTGGGTCAGGTGATTAACCATCTGGACGGGTATGCCCAGGCCTACACATCACAGTGGGCAATGGTGGTGGCGGTCACCGCATGCCTTCAGAGAGAGGCTGCGACCTGGGCAGCGGATCTTTACAGTGACCACGCCCGTGAACTTGGCGACGTTGGGCTATTCCTGGATGCCCTGCGCGTCCGGTTTGAAGATGTTTCCCGTATACACCATGCGGAAGCCGAGGTCTTAACCATCAGGCAGCGGGGACAGCCAGCGGAGGAGTACGTGCACGAGTTCCGCAGGGTTGCGGGCAGGTTGCACTCGTGGCCTGAGCGCTTGCTGGTGCACCACTTTCAGGCCGGCCTTGATGGAGCTCTCCGGCGGGCATGTGTGGTGCGGGGGGTCCCAGCACGGCTTCAGGACTGGTTCAGGGTGGCGGTGGAGCTAGATATTGGATTGCAGGACACCCGGGGCAGGCCTGAAGCGGGCCCTGGAGCATGGAGGGCCACGGGAGAGCCGAAAGCCGAGGGCCGGAAGCCCGGGCCGGCGGTGTCACAACCCGCCCCCCTACCGGCGCCCCGTCCAACGTTTCGCTGCTTCCGATGTGACCAACCGGGCCACCGGGCAGTGGACTGCCCGTTACCACCGCCCCGGCCAGGGCCCAACCCTCCGGTGGCACGGGTCCCTACTCCCAGGAGCACCGCAGAACGCTCCAGAACGGCGTACCAGGTGGCCGACAAGACACCCCGAACGTCAACCCCGATGCGTCCAGAGGGGCCGGCGGATGGGCGGACCGATACATCCGACGGGTCTGAGGACCATGAGTACGAGGAGGACCCGATGGTAAGTGCTCCAGTGTGCCCTTTTGTGTTGCCTGTGACGTTGATAAGCCCACAAACAGGCGAAAGGAGGGAATGTAAAGCTTTGATCGATACAGGTAGCACGCGCTGCCTTATCAGCCTGGTAACAGCAAGGGAGGCCAGCATCCCCCTTCAGCGGCTCCCCAAACCTCTCCGGTTCTAGCAGGTAGACGGGTCCCTTCTGGGCGGGGCACCCATCACGCATGTGACGGCACCGGTGAGGATGGAGTTAGGTACACACTGGGAGACCCTACGGTTTGTTGTGGTGCCGTCCATGATGGAGGCGGTCAATTGCCCGTTGGGGAGCTTTCAGTTCAGGGTAATGCCGTTTGGTCTGCAAGGAGCCCCCGCGGTCTTCATGCAATTGATTAACCAAGTCCTGCATGAACATTTGTACCGGGGGGTCCTGGTCTACCTTGATGACATCCTCATATACACGTCAACGCTGGAGGAGCATGTCGCCCTGGTTCGGTGTGTACTAACCAAACTGAGGGACGCCCAATTATATGTGAAACTCTCTAAATGTGAGTTTCACAAGTCCCGGCTGGACTATTTGGGATATCGGGTGTCCTCAAACGGGGTGGAGATGGACCCAGGGAAGGTGGAAGCCATCCAACAATGGCAGGCCCCACGAACCCGGAAATAGTTGCAGAGTTTCCTGGGTTTCGCTAATTTTTACTGCCGGTTCATCCCAAACTTTGCTTCCATTGCCTTGCCGCTCACAGATCTGCTGCAGACAAAGCACACAGCAACACCGCCGCGGCCAGGGCAAAAGCTGGCGTGGACCACTGCATGCCAGCAGGCTTTTGAGATGCTCAAGGCACAATTTGCTAAGGAGCCCGTCCTACGACACCCGAACCCTGACCTGCCCTATGTAGTGCAGGCCGATGCGAGTGACGTGGCTGTTGGAGCTGTCCTACTGCAGCGGCATGCGACGGGGGAGCTGCGGCCCTGCGCTTATGCTTCCAAGAAGCTGACCACCGCGGAGAGGGCTTGGGCTATCTGGGAGAAAGAGGCTTTTGCGGTCTGCTGGGCTTTGGGGACGTGGAGACATCTGCTTGAAGGGGCTAGCCAAGAGTTCGAGGTATGGACGGCCCATACAGGCATACGCTCATACGCCCAGGGCCTGTACACGGCGACCACTGTCTTTACCTGGTGGCGCGTCGGCGGCCCGGAAGGCTCCGGAGGCCGCGCCGCCGCTTCGGTTGTCTTCTTCCGCGCCACAGCTGCTGTTGTCGCCCAGCAACATGACTGGCGGAGGCCCGGACCCACTCACGGCGGCCTGGGAGGCTACAAGAGCTACGGCTGATAGCGGGACCGCCGTTTCGGGAGCCCGCAGCACGACGCCGGCCCTTCCCCGGCTTTGGCTACCGGGACTACGTTTGGCAAGGCAGGCCGAGGCACTGGACAGTCGGGCGTAGGGCTGTATGGCTTGGGAGCCGGCGGGCCCGTTGGGGGACAGGTCCCTTCCAGCTGCGGTGCCTGGGTGGCTGGGAGCCCCGGGCGTGAACGACCACAGGGGGTTCCGGAGTTGGGCGCGGCAGGGAGGTGGTGAGGGGGTGGAGCAGGGTGGCGGCAGCGCGCGGGAGGAGGCTTACCTGGTTGGGCGACGGCCGAAGGGACTTGTAGGGGAGGGGTGGGAAAGTTATAGGGAATGGGAGGGCGTGGCCGTGTTTGGGTGGAGTATGGGTGGGTGTTTCGGGTGTGTATATAATAGCGTTGGCTGCAGGTAGCGGCCAACGCTGGCTTTGTTTCTTGCTGCGGCTGTTGCCTTGGAGAATAAAGTGCTTGCAGACCGCAGCGGAGGTCTCTCGTACTTGTGTTCAGCACTCTGCCCTGCTTGCTGCAGGACGAGCTTTGACAGCCATTTTGCTTTCTTGCATTTCTTTTTTCTTTGGGATGGTTTTGGTTGCTACCTGTTGTACAATGTTGTGAACCTCTGTCCATAGTTCTTCAGGCACTCTGTCTATCAAATCTAATTCCTTAAATCTATTTGTCACCTCTACTGTATATTCAACAGGGATATGATTTAATTCATACCTGAGTGGCCTAGTACTTTTCCCTACTTTCTTCAGTTTAAGCCTAAAGTTTGCAATGAGAAGCTCATGGTCTGAGCCACAGTCAGCTCCAGGTCTTGTTTTTACTGACTGTATAGAGCTTCTCCATCTTTGGCTGCAGAGAACATAGTCAATCTGATTTCTGTGTTGACCATCTGGTGAAGTCCATGTGTAGAGCCGTCTCTTGGGTTGTTAGAAAAGAATGTTTGCTATGACCATTGTATTCTCTTGACAAAATTCTATCAACCTGTGCCCTGCTTCATTTTGTACTCCAAGGCCAAACTTGCCTGTTATTCCGGTTATCTTTTGGCTTCCTACTTTAGCATTCCAATCCCCCATGATGATAAGGACATCATGTTTTGGTGTTAGTTCTATAAGGTGCTGTAGGGCTTCATAGAACTGGTCAATTTCATCCTCTTCAGCACTGGTGGTTGGGGCATAGACTTGGACTACTGTAATATTGAATGGTTTGCCTTGGATTCGAACTGAGATCATTCTGTCATTTTGAGGATTGTATCCCAGTATTGCTTTTCCTACTCTTTTTTTGACTATGAAGGCTACTCCATTTCTTCTGAGGGATTCTTGCCCGCAGTAGTATACCTGATGGTCATCTGAATTAAATTCACCCATTCCTGTCCATTTTAGTTCGCTGATACCTAAGATATCAATGTTCAGTCTTGTCATCTCTTGTTTGACCACGTCCAGCTTTCCTTGATTCATGGATCTTACATTCCAGGTTCCTAAGGAGAAAAAAATCTTTACAGCATCGGACTTTCCTTTCACCACCAGACACATCCACAGCTGAGCATCATTTCGGCTTTGGCCCAGTCGCTTCATTCTTTCTGGCGCTACTAGTACTAGCCCTCTGCTCTTCCCCAGTAGCATATTGGATGCCTTCCGACCTGAGGGGCTCATCTTCCAGCGTCATATTGTTTTGCCTTTTGGTACTGTCCATAGGGTTTTCATGGCAAAGATACTGGAGTGGGTTGCCATTTCCTTCTCCAGTGGATCATGTTTTGTCAGAACTCCCTGCTATGACCTGTCCATCTTGGGTGGCCCTGTACGGCATAGCTCATAGCTTCATTGAATTACACAAGCCCCTTCGCCACGACAAGGCAGTAATCCATGAAGGGGATATAGCAGATAGTAAAACTCTATTAGATCAAGATTCATTATCGCAATTGTAGAAGAAACAATAATGTAGACCAGGGGTCTTCTAACTTGGCCCTCTTAGGACTTGTGGACTTCAACTCCCAGAATTCCTCAGCCAGGCATGCTGGCTGGTAAATTTTGTGAGTTGGAAGTCCACATGTCATAGAAGGGCCAGGTTTGAAGACCTCTGATATAGACCTACTGTATAACAAACCATATTTAATCAAATATAATGATCAATGGAATATTTGTTTATCTGTTGTATTACATCACTACTAAATTAGAAGATAAATGACAAAAATCACATATGTATTCAATTTTTTCCCAATGTCTAATTTTGTACTAACATATTTTTATTGTCCAATATAGCTATTATTTCATAAATTGTAGAACACAGCCTTGGTCTGCAAATGTGCAGAAAATTTATCAGCCTTTGTAATAGTTAGCAAGATACATAGGATCTCTACCTGACCATATCACACTATAGATATAAAATGACTTTGCCATAGATCTCATTCATGGAAAGGTAAACTGTGTTCAAGATAATAACATCTACTGACTTCCACTCCTGCTCTTCATGTTCATGTTGCAAATAAGAATGGAGATAGGATATGTAAACCTGAATATTAATTACACTCAAATGTGAAAAGCTACCAAATTATTAGAGCTGGTTTTTTTGCTTTGGTTCTTTAAGTTTTTTTCCTAACTCATATCAAATACATTTTTAGATGAGGAGGGTGTCCTTTGCGACTATAAATGATGTATGTGCACTACTTAGGTAGTGTCTCATCCTATTAAAAAGGCTGATAAATTATTTCAGGCAGTATATCTTAGGAAAATGATAAGATTTATTACCACAGAATTTAGTTCTGGGAAACAGCTTTTTAAAAATATCCCTATGTAACCTTTTTTTCTTTGCCACATTTTATCATTGAAACAATGGTGCATTATGACCTCATTTTCACATGCCAAATGTTGCTGTTGTTTGAAAAGAGAAAGTGAAATATGATGATTCTTACCAATGATGAGCTGGTATGCCAAATCCCTTTAGCCATACCATTGGGACATCCTTGGTACATGAAAAATGTGAACATCATCTCCTGAATATTCATGGTTATAAATATTCATCATTAATTAAAATGTTAACACTAATGATATAACAAATTCAAATAATTATATTGCAGATGTGGATGTGTATCTTGAGATGCATGAATTACAAGAATCATGGTAACATGACCAAACTGGGCAAAAATGCATTCTTTTGAGGATGGTTCTTGTAGTTATTTTCAAAGACACATGGAATCTTACACCCAGAAAAATGTAGCTTTCCCAAAACTCACTTTCAGCTCACTGAAAAGAGTCAAACATAGCTACACCAAAATCCTACCATCTCAAACCATGATATCATGATGTATAGTTTATTTCAAATGTTGTATGATGTGGATCTCATAAAAAAGTAAGTCATAAAGCTTCAGATTCACGTCTTCTAAATCATTTAAATTGTTAAACTTATTGAATTATATTAGGAATAAGCAGAACATAGGTATTCTTTCCTGTTGTTTCAGGTTTCCATCAACTTCATTTTATTCCAAAAAAGTCATGATGGTATTCTGCATATGTGCTATTTTAACCTAAACATACTGTATGATGATGAAAATGGTTATGGAATTATGCAATTGTAAAAATAATATTGTAGGCAATAATCTTTTGCTTAATATATAGAAGAAATTTTTGAAATAACATAATTTTCCTTTTCTATTTTCAACACTATACCAAAATGTGACATTCACTGTTACAGATGTTTAGGAGGAAAAAATGAGCTACTAAATTTGGGGAGAGAACTGTTATTTCACAATGTTAAATTCTGGGTTTCTTTCCAGAGAACTCTCTGAATTCAACTGGAATTCACTGTGGATTCATTTTCTTCATAACGCTTCTTCCGAAGTTCAACTCATACAAATACAAAATAGTGAAGAAAGAAAACAGAATCACCCCTTTCCTTTGGTAACAATACATCTGCTAAATATTTCTGTTTTTATGCAGAGTGCTGCAAGCGTGAAAGAAATACAGTGATAGCTTTCCAAAAGAAAAAAAAGAGTGTTTGAGGAATAAATAGTTACAATCACATTTGCTGTTTCACTCACATTTGAAGAAAACTAAGCCACTCCTTCTTTTTATCTTCTGCAATTTGGAAAGCCTAAAGCAGTAGGAAGGTGCTTCTTCTTGTTTGGCATGTGAGAAGGTCTTCAAAAAATACAATTATGCTGTCATCTTTAGTACCATACATGTGACAGAGTTCAATTATTAATGTGTTTCCCTCTGAGAATGACTTGATCATGTCACAACTCTAGACAAATACAGCTAATGCAAAAATCATAAAATATTCACTTGAATACCGCTGAACAGACAGGAAATTAATTCCATGAATATTTGGATATTACCAGAAAATTAATTTCAAATGCATAAGACTAAAATAAATGCACTCATAATTTGCTCAAGGGTAACATTCACCTGCAATCAGATGGTGTCTGTTTTATAAATGCTACATGTATTTTAAGACTACAGTATGTTGCTAAAAAGTACAATGAATGTACTATATCATGTTTGTAAATAATATTTTTACAATAGCTGCATTCTCCACTTAATAATGTTATGGCATGAAAACATTGCAATGCACTGACTCTGCTCATTCCAGCTTCCAACAAACAGAAGTGTATCCCCCTGGTCTTCACATTGTAGTATCATACTGACTGATCAAAATTCTGGAAACCATAAAAACACGAAGGGTTATTTTATTTACCAACCAGCACACTGATGTAGGGGGAAAAAATCAATATACACTATTAAAAAGCTAACCTGATTTTAATATCCCTCCCACTGTACCCCAACTGATAATTAGAGTAATTATAATCAAGCCTTTAAAATTATTTCTGATTGCAGACCTTACATCAATAGCTTTTCCCTTAAAACCTATAGTCTAAATATCTAAGTTTGCCTTATTGTGTGTTATAGAATATATGGTATAAGGAAACAGTTCTTGCTTGCATTTGGTTAAGCTTCTAAACTGGATATATTGCAATTAATTTCCCATTACTGCATTTTTCCAAAGTTTGGTATCCCAACCCAATCAGCAAAGTGGATTTTTTTGCATTTTTTTTTCTAGTCATTGAGAAAAATATAACAGATCTTTAATTGTTCTCTGAATCTCTTAGATTCCAGAAGTTTGAATGAAAGTCCTAGTTATATAGATTTTATTTCATTTTTTTTTACAAAATATGGATATGAGTGTTCTTTCATTAAAATTTACTAATAAAAATCAGTTGCTGATGTTTAAAATACATATTTTTAATATACATATTTTAAAATACATATTTTAATATACATATTTTAAAATACATATCTGTATTTAATTTCAAAAGGAATGTTTTAAATAGGCATTTATTAAATGTGACAATTTTATAGGAAGACAGATTTCCTAGTCAGGGATGTGCTTCTACCTTTGTGTGACACAATATCAAAAATACTATAACAGAAAGTGGCAAATAGGATATCCAAAATGACAACTGGGTATCACAAGTCCTTTGCGATTTTTCATATTAAGTCTAGTATGTAGCATTAATTATTGTATGTAGCATGAGCCTTGGTGGAGCAGTGTGCTAATGCCTCCTTAAGTAACACCAGCTGCCTGCAATTAGTGCAGGTTCGCATCCCACCAGGCTCAAGGTTGACTCAGCCTTCCATCCTTCCGAGGTAGGTAAAATGAGGACCCAGATTGTTGGGGGCAATAAGCTGACTTTGTAATAATGCCGCTTGGGGGGGGCAAAAGCCCTAATAAGCAGGCATATACATAGAATGAAGGCTATTGCTAAGCACATTGGTTTGTGCTTAAATTGTAAGCCGCCCTGAGTCTTCGGAGAAGGGCGGGATATAAATGGGATTAAAATAAAATAAAAAATAAAAAAAATAAAAAATTGACCACCTCTAACTACCTTCTCTCTGCTGCCCCAATAGTATAACCAAATTTGAATTATTACAGAAAAAAATATTTTCTTCCATCTTTGGATTTCATAACATAAACCTTCCCTTCCCTTCATTTCCGGTGCTTTTATTGCAGTTCCTAAAAGTAAATTTAAATATATATATATATATATATTCAGAGCACAGTTTCTGATCTACTTTCATCACTTCATGATGAATACATTTGATAGATCATGCAGAGCCAAGATTTGGGTTGTAATCTTACAATTAAAGCCCTGCTTTTTAAAATGTGTGTTGTACATATAATACACATACCAAATGGTATAGATTTGATGAAGTGGTTGCAGCTGCTAGGTTGATTGCTTAACCTCCTATGCTCCTGAAGCCAACAAGGTGTGTGTTAAACTATTTCAACATCCTGTTTATTTATTTATTTTTAATGCCGGAAATGACAACAAATATGTTCTAGTGCCACTTTCCATTGTGATAGTTCGAACTGATCACTGGAACAAAGATGTCTGCATAAAAATGCAAACACAGTACAAAAATATATTTACAATACATGGGAAGTCAAAGCTAACAGATTACATGATAATAAAGAGGGCAAATGAGAAGCAGTCACAATCTACAGCTGTAATTTGTTTTACTAGGCGTCACAGATGCTGCTGTCAGAAATGTACTTTTAAAAGCCAAGCAAGCACATTAAAAATGTGACATTTATCATAGTCAGAATCTTTTACTAGACAATTGTTAATTTCTTTCTCCAAGGAAATCCATTTTTTTCCTTCATGTGCACAACATTTTAATATTCTATATACAGCCCAGCATGATTCAAAGTGTATCATGTATCATCTAACATTTACAGGAAAAAAATGAACAGCAGCCTGGCTACTGATGTCCATAAAATTCACATTGATTATATGCACCTAGCATTATAGTCACCTCGTGGCCAAGAAGCATTTAGTCAGATGGCATATACATTTAATAAATAATAATAATGATAAAAATAATCACCCAATATTTTGCAGTCCAGCTATGGTAATATACATATACAGTACTTAACACAATTGTTACCAAAAGGATGGAATAGTTGCTTGGATATAACTTTCCACCTACACACACAAATATTTTGTGTACAATTTTCAATAACGTCCAGAGAAAAGGAATGCTAGGCAGAGAAAAGGCCTGCTTAAATCCTACCACAGATGTTTGACAAATAATACAGTCTGAAAGAGCATGAGATCTATTCTGTATACCTCTTGTACCTAATCATTTTCCCACCTGCAGCATGTTTGCTAGTATCAGGTTTCATGTAATTGCAGAAGAAAATAAAAAAATAAAAAAGAAGGATGGCAGCTGCACATTTAAGAGCATTAACTTCTAATACACAAAGGGAAAAGAGCTCCTTCATGGCCGCCTCTTAGATTTAACTCCTTCCTTTTTTTTCTTTTCTTTTGCTCTTCTGTATCATGAAATGCACGGGAGAAAAGAAAATGGGAAGAATAAAACCCAAATGCAATGTCACTCTCTCATCCTATTCATGTTCAGCCAGGGCCCTGAAGCCTTTAAGATCATGAGTATTAATACTGAAAGATATAGGTTTAAATGATACAGTGAAGGTTTTAAAGGTTAATATACAACTGAAAACAGAATTTCTCCTCTTGGCACTGATAAATAAAGAGTTGGGGGGGAAAAGTAATGGAACTTTGTTTTATATAAATGCAGCGAGATTATAGTATGCACAAAGATGGAAATATTTGGCAATAAGTACAGTGAAGGAATGGTTGGCAAAATGATAGAACTTGCTGAGACAACTAAATTAACTTGTTTGATTAGAGAAAAGAGAATATCTATGTTTATTGCTGACCAGAAATCCCTTATGGCCTTTTTCGTGAAACAGAAAAAAGATGAACCTATAATTTATGTTTGATTAATAGGCTGGAAAGAGAGTTTAACTTTAGAGAAAGAATGTCTATGGAAATTCTCAGTAATCCAGGTCATGGTTGTTCCAAAGGTGCATTTTCAGGAGGCAACTGTTTTTCTTTGAAGACATTGCACTTCTCATCCAAGACGTTTCTTCAGCTGTGACTGGATGGTGGGGAATGGAAGGATTTATATTCCTTGCAGACAGCTGGTCATTTGCATTATTTTAGAGAGTCATTCAAGCCATTTGGAGGTGTTATTGTTTTGTTTTTTTAAAGAAAGAAGTAAATCTACAATTGTACTCATAACTGGAAACCTCTTCTTTATATCTTCTTTTTTCTATTTTTTCTATTTTTCTTCTATTTTTCTTCTATTTTCTTTTTTGCCATCTTACTTTATTATATATATACATATACATATACATATACATATACATATACATATACATATACATACATACATACATACATACATACATACATATATATATATATATATATATATATATATATATATATATATATATATATGTGGATCTTTGGTCATTCGGGATTTTTCCGGCGTAGAGTTGAAGGTGTGGGAGCAACGTTTTGACGGAATCCCATCTGTCATCCTCAGGCTAGTGGCATGCTTCTCCCAGAAGAAGGAAGCTGAAGCCACCAGCCTGAGGATGACGGATGGGATTCCGTCGAAACGTTGCTCCCACACCTTCAACTCTACGCCGGAAAAAACCCGAATGACCAAAGATCCACATACAAACACCCGCAAAAACCTCAGAAAACACACACACACACACACACACACACACACACACACACACACACACATATATATATATATATATATATATAACTTTCAATATATATATATATTAAAAAAAAACAACTAACAAACTTACAATCAAATCAATAAAAGAGACCACACCACATGGAATGAAGCAATGAGTGATAATCACCATAAGTTGATGGTTTTACCAACGGGGAGAAAATGTAGATAAAGAAAAATGCTGTATGTGCATTGTTTTGTTTTGTTTTAAAAAGGAACATATTCTATTTTTGAAGAACAACTCATACTTAATAGATTGATTGACTACTCGAGCTATACTTGTTTGAATTATAGTAAACCAAACACAGTACACATTCAGCTATGTGTATCTCATGATGTTGTATTATAATCAAAATTCTAGCTTATCTTTCTACCTTTTTGTTAGGTGTCTTGAAATCTCTTTGTGATAACTTTGTTGCATTGGGCCTTTTTATTTCAAAAAAATGTACGATCTTTCGCTGGAATAGATAGCAAATTGTTGTTTCTCTAGATTGGGGATTAGTTTTGGTTGGCCTGGTCTGACTGGAAAGCAGTCCATTTTCAGAAATACTTACTTTTGCCCCAAATGACTAGCCGAATGTATTTTCTGTAAAAAAAATTGGATTATATTAGATCAAAGATAGTTAGACTTAGGTGATGATGAAATGATACTATTATTTCAGTATCTCCATTTTGTGAAGCTCTAATATGAGCTTCTATTTTTGCCCAGCCAATCCGTCATGGTCTCTAAACACCAGTTCAAAACTTCCACAGAATCTCTAGCTCAGCCTTTGGGAAGTGGTGATATATGTATCATTTATATACTGTGTGAGCTGATAATATCTCATCCCAAATGTATAGAAGATCTGTCCGAAGAGTTTCATCAAGATGTTTAAAAGCATAGAAGAGATGGTTGAGCCATGAGATACATAGCAGAGCAATCACACATTTCATTGCTCACCTCCCATAGTTCTAAAGTAAAACTGCCCATTTAGTATATGCAGAACCTCTTAAAAAAAAAACCAAACACCTCCAACTTCTAATGCTGGTAGGTGGACCAACAAGATACCATGATCAATGGTAGCAAAGGCTGCCAAGAGGACTAAAAAGGACCAGGAGGGGCTCTGTCGCCCATCCAAATCTCAAAGTTCATGCTTATCCTTTACTATTGTTGGGTTAGGACATGGATTAGGATAGGATATTTGTGGCCATACTGCAGATTATGAGCACTCTCACCTTCTGAGAGGATGTGTTCAGGTAGCTAGCCCCATGGATCTGATGGAATCTGATGGCTTCTATGATATGCTTCCGAAATTCCATGGTGATTTGGAGGGCAGTTCTGCCTTGTGCCTAGAGTGACAATGACACAAGCTTCATTATAAATATATGTATGTCTTCCCTTTTACGCACCTTCCCCTTTTCATCAGAAATAGTAAAGATCCAGAAATGCTCAAAATAACTTATTAGGGTTGACTCAGAAAGCACTGGATAATGCAGGCAGTCAAGAAATTTACAGTTGAGGTAGAAAGTTCACTGAATAAAATGCAATTGCCTTTGGTTACAGTCTGAAACACTTCTTGTCCATTTCAGTGGTGAGGGCAGTTGACCTGATTATTCCCAGCAATCCATTCACAAGAAATGGAAGCTCTGATGAATGCCTATGTGAAGCAAAAGCCAGTGACCATTAATTGCTGGATTTCCTTTTTTAGAACAAACAAACAAACAGTTTTCACTAGTGCATGAAAGGAGAAACAATGTCATCTCCTAAACCAACAGTGTGAAATGTTCATCATGGTTCATCCAAGCTGGGAATAAACATGGCAACTGCTTTGGGAAGAAGGTTGTAGTTTATTGTAGAGGACAGCCGGACAGAAAGATGGTTCCAGCAGAAAAGGGCTGACCACATGTAAGGAGTAGGTTTTTATACCCTCTGGATCCTTTTGTTTAGAGTTGCTTCCTGTTCCTGTTTGAAGCTATTTCCTGTGTCATGAACTTTGGACCTGAATCTGAGTGTGCTCTTCTGGCATTCTGATGGTGATGGGTTGATCCTATTATGTCCAAAGGTCATGTCCTGCTTCCCTGGGGCTGGGGTATGTAGATTTTAGGTGTCTTTGTCTTCTTAATGTTCTAGCTCCAACCTTCCTGATGGTTCACATTTGCATATCTATAGGACTGGTTTTTCTGCTTGGGGAAAGGAGACCTGGGATTATTAAGAAATCTGGGCATGCTTTCCTGGTTCTTCAATATCTTTTAGGAAATATATTTTTCTGCCCTTTTAATATTTCCTTCTCTGGGGAGCTGACTTCCCACAGAAACCTGTGTCCAGTGACATCCAAAGGTGGGGTAAAAATCTGCCAGATAAGGTTGTCTCTTATAAAATCAATGCATATCCAGAACAGATAAAATTTACAATGCAATGCAGTGCCCATAATCTTATAGACTTTAATACCACTGCATACACTGGTGTATGATGGTTAAGAACTGTGTTGGGTAAGAATTCCTGAAATCAGCTGGACTTATTTCTGAAATAGGAATTTTTGGAATAACACAATATACAAAGTGTACTAGAAATCAGGCCATATAAACTAACCACAATATATTTATTACTTTTGTATTTCAAACATTTCTGTACTTAGGAAAGTTCGAGGATCATTTGCCAATTCAGTAAGCAAATGTTTAGGAAAAAAATGACAACCAATTCAAATATTTAATGTAATTTATATAGTTAATTGTCCATATGACTTGAGTTTTTGATGTACTGAATATTCATTTATCAAATTAATACTAAATACTCCAATACGTACTGTTGAATGAATATATGTGTGTGTATATATTAATATTATTGCAGGAACACATGTTTTGCTATACACAGGCTTATTCCCTTTGTGTGTATTGGAACAAAACAAAAAAGGGAGGAAAAAAAGCAAATTGGACATAATGTCAAACAAAACTCCAAAAATGGGCCGGACAAAATTATTGGCACCCTTTCAAAATTGTGGATAAATAAGATTTCTGGGGTGCCAACAATTTCGGCCATGACTGTATATATATGAGTATATTGTAAATCTATGAATATATGAGATTACTTTTGTGTGCATATGTATCAAAAAAATAGGTAATGTGAAAAAAACAAAAAATGAAGTTTCCATGAACATGTGTATAAAAGAGAATGGATTTGAGGGGGGAAGGAGATCTGAGTAAAAGTCAGATCTCCATGAGTTGTTACAAATCTTACAATTTAGACTTGAAAGCACCATCAAATCATAGTTTACATTTATATGCACACAATAAGCCATAATTTCAGACTGATTGGATGATTTTTCAGTGCATCTTGATGCAAAAAAACTTGGACTGAAACAATGAGGTCTCTTGTTCCTATGTAGTTTTTACACAAGACCCATTGTATCAAAATATGACTTGTATTTATTTGCATTGAAGGAAACATACTCCTGGTTTCTCAATTTACTCTCTCACACCTCACTCTTAACCTGGTGGTGGAAATCCTTTCTAAATCAAAAAAGTCAACTTGTTTTCTATTGTAGTAAGAAAAAAATTCCTCAGCTTTAGAATCTCAGGACATACCACTCCTATAACGAATATTAATTAATTAATTGATCTATCAATCTATCATCAAATTTACATAGCTGCCCATCTTCCACAAAGTGACTCTGGGTAGCATACATCAATAAAATAAAGCAATAAATGTATAAAAACAGCTATTATTAAAAATATATTAAAAAGTCATTCAGAGTTTTACCTTGCCATCTTTTCTTTTCCTAGAAACAGATCTAACAGCAATCCAAACAATTTGGATTTAAGGCTGGATCTTTGTACCCACCATCTTTTTACTAGTCATGCTATAACTTACAGCTCTGATTTCATCCAGACAGACCCTAAGAAGCTAAAAAGGACTAACTATTACTGAAAACAGTGTTTTTCAACCTCAACATCTTTAAGATGACTGGACTTCAACTCCCAGAATTCCTCCAAACAGCAATTCTGTGTGTTGAAGTCCATATGTCTTAAACCTGCTGAGGTTGAGAAGCATTGTTCTAGAACAGGGGTAGGCAACCTCGGCTCTTTTATGACTCATGGACCTCAACTCCCATAATTCCTGAGTCAGCTATACTGACTCAAGAATTCTGGGAGTTGAAGTCCATGAGTCATAAAAGAGCTGAGGTTGCCTATCCCTGTTCTAGAACAGTGATGGAGAACCTTTTAGAGACTGAGTGACCAAACTGCAACCCGAAACCCATTTATGTATCGTCGGGTGCCGGGTGGGCATGGCCCATTGGGTGGGTGTGGTCCATTGGGTTGGTGTGGCCCAATGGTTGGGCGTGGCTGTGGTGGTAATGGCAGACTGGGTGGGACTAAATAGTTCAAAACATCAATTCCAACTTTGTAAGATCTTTTTTTTCCTGTGAGAAGTTGAAATTGATTGATTGAAACTTTTTTTTTTTGCACATGGCGGCAGAGGCCTAAAGCAAAAAGGTTTTATAAAACCCAGCTGAAGGCCTAGGACTGGGGCGATGATGTGTGTGCCCACAGAGAGGGCTCTGCGTGCCACCTGTGGCATGCATGCCATAGGTTGGCCACCATGGTTCTAGAACACAGGTCGGCAACCTGCGGCTCCGGAGCCGCATGCGGCTCTTTGAGCCGTCTCTTGCGGCTCCCAGCCGCCCGGTGCGCGCGCACCTCTTCCAACGGGCAGTGGTGCGCGCGCACCTCTCCAAATGGAGAGTGGCACCGCCCATTTGGAGAGGTGCACGCGCACCTCCCCGAATGGGCGGAGGTGCGCGCGCACCTCCCCAAACCTTTGGAGAGGTGCGCGCGTACCTCCGCGCGAATGGGCAGCGGTGCCGCTCTTTCAGGAAGCCCGCCGCGGCCCGTCTGTGAAGCTGCCGAAAGCGGCAGCTTAGCAGACGGGCCGCGGCAGCTTCCGCAAAGAGCGGCGCCCCTGCCCATTCCGAGAGGTGCGCGCGCACCTCTCCGAACGACCGGAGTTGCGCGCGCACCTCCCCAAACCTTTGGAGAGGTGCGCGCGTACCTCCGCGCGAATGGGCAGCGGTGCCGCTCTTTCAGGAAGCCCGCCGCGGCCCGTCTGTGAAGCTGCCGAAAGCGGCAGCTTAGCAGACGGGCCGCGGCAGCTTCCGCAAAGAGCGGCGCCCCTGCCCATTCCGAGAGGTGCGCGCGCACCTCTCCGAACGACCGGAGTTGCGCGCGCACCTCCCCAAACCTTTGGGGAGGTGCGCGCGTACCTCCGCGCGAACGGGCAGCGGTGCCGCTCTTTCAGGAAGCTGCCGCTTTCGGCAGCTTCCTGAAAGAGCGGCGCCGCTGCCCCTTCGCTTTCGGCAGCTTCCTGAAAGAGCGGCGCTGCTGCCCCTTCGCACGGAGGTAGGCGCGCACCTCCCCAAAGGTTTGGGGAGGTGCGCGCGCAACTCCGGTCGTTCGGAGAACGGGCAGCGGTGCCGCTCTTTCAGGAAGCTGCCGCTTTCGGCAGCTTCCTGAAAGAGCGGCGCCGCTGACCCTTCGCTTTCGGCAGCTTCCTGAAAGAGCGGCACCGCTGCCCGTTCTCCGAACGACCGGAGTTGCGCGCGCACCTCCCCAAACCTTTGGGGAGGTGCGCGCGTACCTCCGCGCGAACGGGCAGCGGTGCCGCTCTTTCAGGAAGCTGCCGCTTTCGGCAGCTTCCTGAAAGAGCGGCGCCGCTGCCCCTTCGCTTTCGGCAGCTTCCTGAAAGAGCGGCGCTGCTGCCCCTTCGCACGGAGGTAGGCGCGCACCTCCCCAAAGGTTTGGGGAGGTGCGCGCGCAACTCCGGTCGTTCGGAGAACGGGCAGCGGTGCCGCTCTTTCAGGAAGCTGCCGCTTTCGGCAGCTTCCTGAAAGAGCGGCGCCGCTGACCCTTCGCTTTCGGCAGCTTCCTGAAAGAGCGGCACCGCTGCCCGTTCTCCGAACGACCGGAGTTGCGCGCGCACCTCCCCAAACCTTTGGGGAGGTGCGCGCGTACCTCCGTGCGAAGGGGCAGCAGCGCCGCTCTTTCAGGAAGCTGCCGAAAGCGAAGGGGCAGCGGCGCCGCTCTTTCAGGAAGCTGCCGAAAGCGGCAGCTTCCTGAAAGAGCGGCACCGCTGCCCGTTCGCGCGGAGGTACGCGCGCACCTCCCCAAAGGTTTGGGGAGGTGCGCGCGCAACTCCGGTCGTTCGGAGAGGTGCGCGCGCACCTCTCGGAATGGGCAGGGGCGCCGCTCTTTGCGGAAGCTGCCACGGCCCGTCTGCAAAGCTGCCGAAAGCGGCAGCTTTGCAGACGGGCCGTCGCCATCGGGCAACCGGGAACCGGTTCCATCTCATTTTTTTAAAAATGGCAGCCGCGTGCGTCCGCGCATGCGCAAAAAACCTTTTTGCGCATGCGCGTGCATGGACACACGGACGCGGCTCCCTCTTTTTTTAATTTGTGATGGAACCGGTTCCCAGTGGCTCTTTTTCTTTTTTAGGTTGCCGACCCCTGTTCTAGAACATGTTCCTGACACCTGGGCAGGCTTAAGTCCCTATCAGTCTATAGCAGAAGGCTTCTTGGGGAAAGATTATTTCCAAACCATTGCTGTAAAACATAATTGACAGTTATAGTTGTTGCAGTGAACCATAAAACCTGCCCCTTATTCTTAAGGAGCATTGCGACATTGTACTGTAGTTAAATATTTTAATAAAAAGCTCTTAAGTGACATTAATTGCCCCATTTGGGACAGGAAGACTGGAGTTTCCACATGAGTTGCTATCTCTATTGTTTAAAACATGTAGCTGTTTACCAGCACACTGGGAACACCTGCTAGCAAAGCTGTTTAACTACAAGTTTCCCTATTGTGCAATTCAACTAACAAGCTGTTTTAAATGGCCTCCTAATGCCTGTGTGTCTAGAGTGATTTTTTTTCCCTCTGACCACTCTTGGGTCACATTTGCACAGAGCTATTCATCAGATATTAGGCAGTTTCTTCCTGCCCTAAAGAGAAGCCAAGCTATGTATGTAGTTAATTATTTTTTTAAACAGGAGTGGGAGATAGGGAGAAGACTGAAGCTTGTCCTTTACTGCATTGCAAGATTCAGAAATGTTAAATGGAGAAACAGCTGATAGCAAAGCAGTCATCAATCTCCATAGATATGTGGAGTGTGTCTCTCTGTTTCTCTCTCAATCTCTGAAGTTCTAGTCCTGGTGATGTCTAATATTAGTTCTAACTTTCAGCCACTGAAGTGGTGGTAACTATCTTTATGCCACATAAATGAGTTGTACAAGGGAAATAATAAAAAGGAAGCAAAAGTGAAATAACTACATAGTTCCTGTGAGTCGTTTTCCAATTTAACTGTTACAACTCACTTAACTTTACAATAGTTTCCCTCTCTGTTCTCTCTCTTTTGTCTCCAGCAGCACTATAGTCATCGTGTATAAAATGTGAAAAAAAGAGAATAGGTTCTAATGCCTCTGTTTTCCAAGGAAATCCACAAGATAAATGACATGTCCTGACATAAAAGTCCCTTAAAGTGACATCGCTTGAGACATGCAGAAGAGCAATTCATCTATCTGACCTGATTACTTTGCACCTGGTGATGAAGCATCTCTGTTTCACTCATTCAAAATGCAATATCTATAAGGTTCTAGAGATCAGGCATCACCATCAATCAGTGTTACTGGACTATATTTTCAAACAAAACATTTTACACACACAGGCTTTCCACTTTCATACAGATCATGAAGCCAGGCTTGAAGGTCAAATAAAGTCATTGGCAAATCATGGCAACTTTTAAAGAAAAAAAAGCACAATTCCATTCATATTAATTCAATACATTAATACTTGCTTAACTTTCATCAGAATTCTAACATATTCATTACATTCTTAAGAGCTCACAAGAGCTGGAAAACAAACAGCATTAAGGGATGTGTAAAAGCTTGAGAATGTCTCCTTTGATGAAGCTTAAAAGAAACAAATCTGGCTAGAATGATGTCTTGGAAAAACATGCAGACATATCAATTTACTCAAGAGTCAATTATGAGTCATTTATAAGCACAGAATCTGTGTTTATCTAGTCAGTGGTTTTTAAAATCTGATGCACCCAGGGACCTTTTTATATTGATTTATTAACCAAGGAACCACTTAGCCATGCCTTTATAATGCATGGAATTCTGGGAAGCATTATAGAATGTGCTTCCAGGTTAGGCCTATTGTTTTCCATCATAAAAATATACAAGGGCAATTCGGAAATAAACCTCCATTTTATTTTTAAGAAAAAAACAAATGTACAGGTATAGTATAGGGGGTACCTTGCTCAATAGTAGCAACTGTGACAGGGATCTCAGAGGCCTAATGGACAATCACTTAAATATGAGCCAGCAGTGTGCTACAGCTGCCAAAAAAGCCAACACAGTGCTAGGCTGCATTAACAGAGGATAGAATCAAGATCACGTGAAGTATTAATACCACTTTACAATGCCTTGGTAAGGCCACACTTGGAATACTGCATCCAGTTTTGGTCACCATGATGTAAAAAGATGTTGAGACTGTAGAAAGAGTACAGAGAAGAGCAACAAAGATGATTAGGGGACTGGAGACTAAAACATAGAAGGAACGGCTGCTGGAATTGGGTATGTCTAGTTTAACGAAGAAAAGGACAAGGGGGGACATGATAGCAATGTTCCAATATCTCAGGGGCTGCCACAAAGAAGAGGGAGTCAAGCTATTTTCCAAAGCACCTGAAGGCAGGACAAGAAGCAACATATGGAAACTAATTAAGGACAGAAGCAACCTAGAACTAAGGAAAAACTTCCTGACAGTTAGAACAATTAACCAGTGGAACAACGTGCCTCCAGAAGTGGTGAATGCTCCAACACTGGAAGTTTTTAAGAAAAAACTGGACAGCCATTTGTCTGAAATGGTATAGGGTTTCCTGCCTCAGTAGGGGGTTGGGTTAGATGACCTTCAAGTTCCATTCCAACTTTATTATTATTAAGTGCGAGAAATAGGTGGGGATAATGATGCCCATCAGTAGGCAGTGAGGAGAGGAAGGAGAAGATTGTGTTGCAGTTGACCTGTCCACTAGATCAATTGAAAATGAACGAGTTTTTTAAATGAAACAGTGGCTTGTGTCGCACCGCTTCAACGATGACAATGCACTTCATGATGCTGTTATAGAATGGCTCCATTCCCAAGCTGGAGATTTTTTTGCAAAAGGAATGTCAAACCTTCTAAGACACTATGGCAAGTGCCTCAATTTGAATGGTGATTATGTAGAAAAGTTGTAGTTTTCTAATGTGTATAATACAAGTTCTGTCTCTGCAAGTGTCTGTCAATAATAACCAAACAGAGGTTTCTTTCCGAATTGCCGTTGTAGAAGTCATATCCAAGGAATTGGCAAATAACCATTTGCCAGTTCTTTGGCCAAATAAGTTTGAAAACTTAACAAGTTTGGGTCTGTGATTACATCTTGCTAATGAAGAAGAAGATAACATTGATATTTCAACTCAAACTGGTACTTTAAGTTTACTTCAGCTCCATCAAAGAGGTTAGGAGGTTGGTTTAGAGAATATAAGACATGCCATTTACAGATCTGTTTTGTTTAGTTTTGTTGTGGTTTGAGGGGTCCTCTTTGAGCTTGCTTGTTTTCTTGCAGACATTTCATTATTCAAACTAGGTAACATCATCAGTGCTAGTAAGGAGTGCAGTTTTCTGTCTTTACTACTGTTAAGAAATTTGTTGTGCAGAGGTCTCCTTGTGCTACCAAAGAGTTGCACAGACAAGGAAGGGTACTGAGAGCAGCAAGAGTCACACAGTAAGAGTACACTGAGTTGTAAAAAGCAAAAAGTATTTTACTTTTAAGGTGGTGTAAAAACAAAAAATGCACAGTCAAAAATAAACAGTCCAGGTCATAAACAATAGCTACAGTCCAAGGAGTAATCCAAACTGCAAAGTCTTCTTACCGGTCCAGAGGTCAATACACAGTTCAGGTTTAGCATTATGGTTAATATGTTTTCAACCCAACATTGTAGGCTAACACCATATGCCTAACAACTACCACTGATAAAGGTAAAGGTTTCCCCGCACATGTGTGCTAGTCGTTTCTGACTTTAGGGGCCGGTGCTCATCTCCGTTTCAAAGCCGAAGAGCCAGCACTTGTCCGAGGCCATCTCCGTGGTCATGTGGCCAGCATGACTAGACGCCAGAGGTGCACGGAACACTGTTACCTTCCCACCGTAGTGGTCCCTGTTTTTCTACTTGCATTTTTACGTGCTTTCGAACTGCTAGGTTGGCAGAAGCTGGGACGAGTAACAGGCGCTCACTCTGTTATGCGGCACTCGGGACCCGCCAAACTGCCGACCTTCTGATTGACAAGATCGGCGTCCAAACCCACTGAGCCACTGCGTCCCTCTACTACCACTGATGATGTTACCTAATTTGGGTAATTAAATGTCTGCAAGAAAACAAGCAAGCTCAGAGAGCACCAAGGACCCCTGATTCCAATCCTAAACTACAAATATTCTCCTTTATTATGGTTTCTTTCATTCTAGCAGTTGTGGGCTGGGAAGTTCAACCCTGGGAAGGTCACTTTCTTACCTGCTGGGAAGATCAAGATAATTCCCATCTTTGAGGCAGGAGAAAAGAAATGTCCACTGCAATGTTAGTATGGAAATGATACCCTTTATATATGAGCATGCAACATTGGGATACAAATATGAAATATCATATCTTGCACTGTGATATTATGATACATGTCCTGCCCTCGTATCATTGTAGTTATGTCTGTTTCATACTGATGGTTTGGCAGAAAAGTGAGTCAAAATAATGATACAGAAGAAATCAGCTCAAAATAATGGTTAAACCTCGGCATCATCTTTTTCTCCACATCAAACCATGCATGAGATTTCATAATTATCATCAGTCAATACTCTTCCTGTAATAAGAATAAATATAGCCAATTTTTACTGGTTGCTGGAGAGGGTAAAGAAGAAACCTACTCAGAACTGAAACATGAATTTATATAACGTGTTCTGGGATAACTGAGCTCTGGGGATATTGCTCCCAGCAATATCAGTAGGTATGGCTTTGCTTTCTCTTTCCTTTCTCTGGCCTATTCCTATCAATGTGCCAGAGAAATGCACATTGATAGAATGATGCAACAGGAGATCCAGAAATTAATTGATGCCGGATCTTTGTTCACATAAGGACTGAACAGAAAAAAATATCTTCAGTGCTCTGATAGAGATAGAAGTCAGCAAGTAATAACAGTAGACATGACATCTTCCAGCAAAGATGGTTTCACCGAATCCTAAAGATTCACTATTTTGACCATTTTACTAATAAAGAAGTGGTTCAAAAGAGTTTCTTCTGCAAACTATATAACATTTTTGCACTCAGAAGATTCCAACATGGAGAATAATCAAATCCCCAAAATGGCAAACAACCAAGAGGATGCCAAAGAACATTCATGGAAAACGTAGACTCTAAACATCACATGAGAAGATGCTAAAGTACTTTCCCAAGACCAAAAATGCTGGAGATCTCTTGTTCCCAATAAGGTACAAAGCATGGTAAGACTAATGCTAAAAAAAAAAAAACCCAAAACCCCCAACAACAATGTTCTGATAGTGCTGGTGTAAAAACAACCCTGAATGGGAGTTTATTGATTTGATCATCAAAAAAGAAATTGATTTTAGCCTTGAAGTCCAACAATAAAAAGAATCTATTTGTCTCATGGCCCTTCTTCTGACTTCTTGTTTGAAACAAGGACAAATGAATGGATGAGCTTTAAACCCGGCTTTCTCTAGAAATGGAAATGAGAAAATTAGAAAGCTCAGGGATTTGAAAAGCTGTCCCTGAGTTAGGGGGATGCGGTGGCTCAGTGGGTTAGGATGCTGAGCTTGTCGATCAGAAGGTCGGCAGTTTGGTGGGTCAAATCCCGAGTGCCGCGTAACAGAGTGAGTGCCTGTTACTCATCCCAGCTTCTGCCAAACTAGCAGTTTGAAAGCACATAAAAATGCAAGTAGAAAAATAGGGACCACTATGGTGGGAAGGTAACAGCGTTCCGTGCGCCTTTGGCATCTAGTCATGCCAGCCACATGACCACGGAGACGTCCTCGGACAAGCGCAGCCTCTTCGGCTTTGAAACGGAGATGAGCACCAGCCCCTAGAGTCAGAAATGACTAGCACGCTATAATGACTGGAAGCTAAAGAATTCAGTAGTTCTAATTTTGTTGAGACTATTAAAATTGAACAATCCCTAGATATCTTCCAATTCTTTCCTTTATTTTAGTAGTTGTTTAGACCATTGCAACTCAGATAAGGTAGCCTTAAACAACAAAATCAGGTTCAAAAATGCAGAGTCAGAAAGTCAGCTATCATGGTATTAGTTAATCAGGAAACATAGTCAATACTAAACGCTAACATTGAAACAGAATTTCTAGCACTGGTAATTGGGAACCAACTACTTATCAATTAGGCTAGTCATGCAATGTTTAATCTGAATGCTTACAGCCTATTATCCTATTGTTGTTTCTAGAGATTTTACCAGTTGTGTTAAAATTTTATGTGTGCTATTTTGGAAGGAGTTTTAAAAAATTATCAAATGTTAGCAATTCATGAATGAATGGTTGGATGCATTCTTTGATTCCTGGAACTTTTCTAAAGAAAATTGCAACACATTGCAGGTAAAGAAACTCATCAAATGGTGAAACTTAGATATTTATTTATTTATTTATTTATTTATTTATTTATTTATTTATTTATTTATTTATTTATTTATTTATTTATTTATTTATTTATTATTGGGACTTATATGCTGCCCTATCTCCCGAAGGACTCAGGGCGGCTAACAACAATAAAATAAAACGATACAACGATATGATATGGTGATGAAATTCCTCTGTTACATGCTTACTTACAGCACATAATGTGGTAAGAGTAGCCATCATCAATAACATATTAGTATAATCCCACTTCATAATCCTGCTACTTCTGGGTCATTCAAGGATGGTGGCTATAATACTAATTAAAGTGCAAGCATTTTACAGAGTGTCAGTGGACATAATTGTATTTATTTTTCCCTTGCAGGCTAAAAAGGGCAATCAAAATATTAAAACATGAAACCCTTTCTAGGAATGTACTCAAGCCCTGTAATTATCCAAATTTACTCGTAATGCAATAAATTGCTTTAATTGATTGATGCAAAACACTGTGAGATATCAGAGGGAAATGAAATGGTCAACTTAAAAAGAAATTAGGTCTGACTCTTAAGATTAATTTTGCAATGCTGTGAGGAGGATTCTATTTTCATCAATGGCTTTTGAAACTCCCCTTTAAAGGACATTGTCATTTGTCTTGTAGTACGTACATCTATATTTAATTTTAATTTAATTTAATAACATTTATATACCGCCCTTCTCCCTGAGGACTCAGGGCGGTTCACAGGGCAGAATAAAATAGCCAATACAAACATTAAAAGGTGATTAAACAATTGCCCTAATTAAAAACAATAGAAGTACAGTTCTAAAAAACCCCAAGATAAAATTAAAAAACCAAAAATAAAACAACCCCACCGATCCCCATCAGGCTAGGCCAGCTTGTACAAACAAAAATGTCTTGAGATCGCGACGAAAGGAGCGAAGATCGGGCGCCATCCAGAGCTCTACCGGTAGCTGATTCCACAGCTCCGGAGCGCCCACAGAGAAGGATCTCCCCCTGGGGGCCACCAATCGACATTCTCTGATCGGTGGCACCCTGAGGAGGCCCTCTCTGTGGGAACGCACAGGGCGCAGGGAGCTTGATGCCGGCAGCAGATGTTCCCTGAGGTACTCCGGCCCCATGCCATGGAGGGCTTTAAACACCGTTACCAGTACCTTGAATCTCACCCGGAAGACAACTGGCAACCAATGCAGCTCACGGAGCAGAGGTGTAACGTGGGAGTATCGGGAGACTCCCAACACCACTCTCGCGGCTGCATTCTGTACCAGTTGGAGCTTCCGGGTGGTCCTCAAGGGCAGCCCCATGTAGAGAGCGTTGCAGTAGTCCAGACGAGAGGACACGAGCGCATGAGTGACCGTGCACAAATCATCCCGGCTAAGATAGGGCCGCAACTGGCACACCAGGCGAACCTGGGCGAAGGCCCCCCTAGTCACAGCTCCTATGTGGTCTTCTAAGGTGAGCCGTGAATCTAGGAGGACTCCCAAGTTGCGAGCCCTATCTACGGGGGGTAATAGTTCACCCCCCATAGCCAGAGGTGGAATGTCCGAATAAACCCGGGATGAAGGTATGCAAAGCCACTCAGTCTTGTCGGGGTTGAGTTGAAGTCTGTTCCTCCCCATCCAGACCCGAACCGCCTCCAGGCAACGGGACATCACGTTGAGGGCATCACTGGGGTGGTTTGGGGTCGAAAAGAAAAGTTGGGTATCATCAGCGTACTGATGATACCCAACTCCAAAGCCACGAATGATCTCACCCAGCGGCTTCATGTAGATGTTGAACAGGAGAGGCGAGAGGACCGACCCCTGAGGAACTCCACAAATGAGAGACCTCGCGGTCGACCTCTGCCCCCCTGCCAACACCAACTGCGAACGTCCCAAGAGATAGGAGGAGAACCACTGTAAAACTGTGCCTCCCACTCCCAATCCCCTGAGACGCCGCAGCAAGATACCATGGTCGATGGTATCGAAAGCCGCCGAGAGGTCTAATAGGACTAGAACAGAGGAATGCCCTCTGTCCCGAGCCCTCCAGAGATCATTCACCAGCGCGACCAATGCCGTCTCCGTGCTGTGCCCGGGCCTGAAACCCGATTGGTAAGGGTCTAGATAATCCGCTTCATCCAGGACCAGAGGGAGCTGATGCGCCACCACACTCTCAACAACCTTCGCAAGAAAGCGGAGGTTGGAGACAGGACGAAAGTTGTTCAATACAGCTGGGTCCAGGGCAGGCTTCTTGAGGAGAGGCCTCACCACCGCCTCCTTCAAGACGGCGGGGAAGATACCCTCACTCAAAGAAGCCGATATAACTGCCTGGAACCAGCTGCGTGTCCTCTCCCAGGCTGCATAGACCAGCCAGGAAGGGCACGGGTCCAATAAACATGTGGTGGTGCTCAGCCTCCCCATGATCCTGTCCACTTCCTCCGGAGTCACAGAATCAAACTCCTCCCAGGTGATATCGACAAGACCACCCGTGTCCTGATCGTCAGACTCTGCCCAGTCAGAGTCCAGACCGGTCCGAATCTGAGCGATTTTGTCCGACAGATGTTGGTTAAACTCCTCGGCACGGCCCTGCAAGGGATCCTCCCTCACCTCCTGATTTAGGAGGGAGCGAGTCACCCTAAACAGGGCGGCCGGGCGATTATCTGCGGACGCGATAAGGGTGGCGAAGTGGTTAGACCTCGCCTCCCTTATCGCAGCGAGATAAGACCTAATATAGGCTCTTAGTCGCAATCGGTCGGATTCGGATCGGCTGGACCTCCAACCGCTCTCTAGGCCCCGTCTCCGACGCTTCATCTCCCGAAGCTCCGCAGAGAACCATGGAGCTCGACGGGATCTGTACCGGGTCAGGGGCCGCAGGGGTACAACTCGGTCAAGAGCCTCAGTGGCCGTCCTTTCCCAGGCTTCCACTAAGGCATCTGCCGAGCTGTGAGCAAGGGAGGCAGGTGGGGACCCCAGAGCTGCCTGGAACCTCTGGGGATCCATTAAGCGTCTGGGGCGGTACCATTTAATTGGTTCCAAACACCCACGGCGGGGGGTGGCAAAACGGAAGACCAGCCGCAGGAGATGATGATCGGTCCATGACAGGGGCATAATAATTGGAGAGCCCCCACCAAGATCATCTAACCACCGTCCAGATAAGAAAACTAGGTCAAGGGTGTGGCCTCCCTCATGAGTCGGTCCCGAAATTACCTGCTTCAGGTCCATGGCCGTCATGGAAGCCATGAACTCCCGGGCCAACTCAGATGATCCTCCCAGCGATGGTAGGTTGAAGTCCCCCAAAACTATAAGTTTCGGGAACTCAACCACCAGCCCAGAGAGGACATCGAGCAGCTCAGGCAGGGCTGCTGCTGCGTGACTAGGCGAAAGGTACACCAGCAGCAAGCCCAACTGCGCACCAGGGCCGCATCTCAAAAAGAGAGACTCACACCCGACTATCTGAGGAACAGTGGCCTCCCGCGGACACAAGGTCTCCCTCATAACAACAGCCACACCCCCACCCCTACCCTGAGCCCGAGGCCGGTGCAGCACCCGGAAACCTGGTGGTCAAAGATCAACCAGAGGAATCCCGCCCTCTGGGCCCAACCAAGTCTCCGTGATGCAAGCCAGGTCCGCCTGCTCACCCTCGACCAGTTCACGAACGAGAGGAGCCTTATTAGAGACGGACCTGGCGTTCAAATACACCAGCCGGAGCTCAGGGGGCTGCACACCCTCACTCCCGGGACCTTGGGGTAGAGCCAGAGGGTCAGAGTGCCTCACCGCTTGTAAGCAGCGGAGAGGCCTTCCCTGAGATCGATACGGCCCTCTGCTCCTCCATCTGCTGCCATTCCCTGATGTCGTGGGAATAGGTAGCCCCACGACCAGCCCTGGAGCCCCGGAGGTGACCGACCCCCGCTCCTCCCCCCTGCGATCTCCGTCGGCCCTAGCCAGAACAGCGGTAGTTGGGTAGCCCCCCTTATCCAAACAACCAAAAGAACCCTCCCGCCTCCCTAACCCCCTAAAAAATTTTGAAAGAAAAATAATCAGGGGCCTCTTATTAGGTCTACGTCGAAGGCCCCTACCCGTGCCCAGCCAACTCTCAGGGTCCCAATAAATGGGCCCTTCCTCGAGGTTATAATCGGCTGGCAAGGCGGGTCGCACCCAGGAGGGGGGAGCACCCCTGAGGGCGCACAAGTCCGTGGACGAATATTTAAAGGAAGGCATAAATAGCAGTCCGAATCGCAGGCAGTCCATAGATGATAGTCCATGAGGAGGATCTATTCGGAGAGGGAGTCCCAGGCCTCCGTCCAGCCGCTGCCACTCAGCTGGATAAGCCCCCCGGGCAGGCCTACCACCGTCCTCTCACTACGGCCACAGAGCCAATTCTCGGGGGGGATGGAAGTCTGGAGCAACCCCACTGGGTATGGCCTGCCCCATAGAGCTCTCACCTCTAGGGGCAGGAGATGTAAATTCGGCCATCCTCTCACAATGGCCAATACCCAGAATTCTCTGTCCTTTGGGGTATAAGGGGCAATGCGCAGTCGATTATAAAAGCAAAAACAAGCCATCATAGTCAATTCTGATAACAGCCAAGTCCCCCGTTGTCTCGTCATTCCCAGAGGTTGTAACTGACCACCAGTCCATAGGCCCTCAGTTCGATAATTATTGGGGCCTTCCAGACTGTGGTCAACAAAGATTGGCTCCCCCAGGTCCATTAAATTCCCCGCCGATCTTCCAAAGTCCTTCAAAATGGCCCAAGTCCACAAGGCCCCACTGGGCTCCACCGGGATCAACCGGCTAGCCCAGGAACCTTCAGGGCCATCAGAAGCAGTGGGGGTGCCAACCCATCTGGGATATGCAAAACCAACCGGGGGGCCGGCAAACCGGGCATAACGCCATCACTGAGTCATCGAAGCCGCTGCCGCTGAGCCGCTATGGGCACAGCCGCCGCCATCACCGTAGCCACCGTAGCCATCAGAACGCCGCCAAGGCCGCAAACAATCCGGAGAGAGCCACCACCACCGCCGATGAGAAACGGGCCAAAAAGGCCCAGGGGGCAGAGGGACAAACGATTCAGTAAAAGCAGGCCAGACCACAATAGTCGATGGTAAAGTGGCCCGAAAACGGCCCGGGAACAACGCCGCCGCCGCCGCCGCCGTCGTCATCGCCATTAGGCTGATGCAGGCAGAAAGCAGGCAGAAAGCAGAGGCAGGCCGGTCGAAAGGAAAACGGTAGAAAAGGCGGGCCACGCAGATCGCAAACAGCTCCGTCACCGCCGCCGCAGCACCGCCGCCGCCAGCCGCCGGGAACTCCAAACACCGCCGAAGAAGCCAAGACCGCCCGACATAGCTGGAAACTCCCGACGACCAGCTGAGCAGCTGAGCAGAAAGCAAACCGGCAGCCCAGCGAAACGCCGGTCAAGCAGGTAAAAAGACCTAGACAATTGCAAAATTCATCGCTGCCATCCTTCCCCCAGCCCAGGGCATAAAGAAAAAAGCCCTGAGGGGCTCCTAAGACGCCTATCTTCTCGGACCTGCAGAGCTCAACCTCACACGGCCGCCCGCACGTCCGCCATCTTATTATGAGTAAAAATATCTCTATCTGGATTCTTATCCTTAAAGTCCTATATTGTTGCAATGCAAATACAGAGGTATGGCTCTTGCAACATGACATCATAATTCATGTTTCCCCATGTTGATACTCAGGTGGTTAGAAATGTTCACCCAGAGCAAAACAGTTCAAGTACCTGTATCATCTCCAGAAACGTTAGGTCTTAATCACCTTCCAGAATAAATAATGGAACCACCCTTATTTCTAATTACACATCTGCATGTTTTTTTCTACAACTTTACCCCAGAGTGACCTGACACAGATTGCACCTAGACTTGGTTTGAATGGATTGTTTTTTTCCTTTGACATGCATCTAAGCTGGCATGAATTATTACTTCTACTATATATTACATTATATCACAAATCTGTTTCTGATTAGCAGAGTCCATGATCTTTTGATGATTACAGAAGTTTGATGCCAATTCAACTAGAAAAGATAGAACTGACCTATCAGAGATGAAGCTGAAAGTTTGCTTAGCTTCTAGTGGATTTTTGCACCTATCTATATTCACCTAGGACTGTAAGGTGATCAAACTTGTCAGTCCTAGAGGAGATCCTGAAGTTGAAACTTAAATACTTTGGCCACCTATTGAGAAGGAAGGACTCACTGGAGAAGAGCCTAATGCTGGGAAAGATTGAAGGGGCAAGAGAAGAAGGGGATGACAGAGAATGAGGTGGCTGGATGGAGTCACTGAAGCAGTAGGTGTGAGCTACTGCTGGAGGAACATTGTCCATGGGGTTACGATGGGTTGGACACAACTTCGCAACTAATAACAACAACAACATTTACCTACACACACACACACACACACACACGGACCTCATTATTTTGCATAAAGGTTTAGTGGTGATTCAGAGAAAAGAGATGCATAGTTGCCATCACTCCCTTGTTTTAATAATGGCCAGATGTTTCATCAGACTATTTGTTTTTGATTTTGTAAGATTCAGTTCTCACAGCTAATACTACTGACATCTCTGCTCTGAGAATTGCTGGGTCTTGGCTTATTTCTCATCTATACTGGGTTACTTTGGTTGTATTGTTTCCAGCTGAATTGGCATCAAACTTCTGTAATCACCAAAATATAATGGAATTAAAGCTTAAGTCTCTGTACCCTACAGCTGAATGCACAAATTGGCCTAGAAATTGTACATTTATATACAGTAGAGGAAATGTGCTGTTTAAAACAGTAAAATACCTGCACAAGTAAATAATATAATTACCTATAGTTAAAACTAAACCAAATAATAAATAGACCAATTGAAGTTCTCATGAGATCTAGGCATTTTCAGAGATCCATAGAATAAAGAACATACTATCCAACATACTATCCAAACTTATAGATCTCTGTGTTCATTTTTGGGAGGATTTTAAAAGATATTTATCTCATTCCAAATTTGGTTCAATTCATATGTACAAAGGATAGTACATATACTGTGCTGATTTCAGTATCAAAAGTATGTCACCTGCATCTTATTTGCACACAGTGTAATGTCGGGCAAGCAATTGCCAGGATCCCCATCATCCTTCCCAGTCAGTATCATCCACATAGGAGAAAACAATTGCCAATCACATCCCTGAACATGGAAGGAGAAAGTTCTATGCTGTTTCAAAGCATTTTTATGAATGGAGTCTTGTTGTGATTACTGTTTTTAGTTGAGGGACACTGTTTTTGATTTCTCCAAAACAAATCAAGCACAGACAGGAATATATATGGGGTATTATAATCCAACTGTTGTAGGAATTCATCTGGAATAGTTATTTCTCTCCTTCTGAGGCTTGAAATAATGGTTTTGTTCTAGTCATAGAGTTTCCTATGCAAAACACTTTTAAAATAACATTACGTGATTTCCATGCCCTCAAAGAAATTGTGATGCAATGAAAGTAAGCACTGTTAAACAAAAAAAAAATAATAGTATAGTTCAGCAACAGTATGCTTGATTATATTCTTCACTGGCTTATATATTACAATCAATTTTCATCCAGGGAGATGATATTTTTTTTCTAATTAGTAATAAACAGTAATAGAATAATAGGATGTTGTATGCAATGGTGCCTTGGATAGATCAAAGTCTTCACAATTTCTATACATGCCAACAGGTATATTGACCTCCTGGTTGATCAGTATCCAATCTTACATGAGGTCTTTATTTCTCTCTGAAAAGAAGCAAATACCCACACCATTGAGATGTCTAGTATCATGGAGACGTACAATATTTTTTTCAGACCAAAGAGACATCCCTACAAGAAAGCTGCTAGGGCAGGGGTAGGCAACCGTGGCTCTTTCATGACTCATGGACTTCAACTCCCAGAATTCCTGAGCCAGCCATGCTGAAGGGAAAGGGAGTTTCCAAGCTGAGCCATGCTGGCTCAGGAATTCTGGGAGTTAAAGTCCACAAGTCATAAAAGAGCCAAGGTTGCCTACCCCTGTGCTAGGGCATCTGGAGGCCAGCAAATCACCAATATCTGAATCCTTTCCTGTGTGCTGTAGAATGTTCTCAATGAAGAACTTGAGTTCAGTAACATGTAAAACATTACTTTCTTATCAGAATACCTAAAACTTGTCTTGGGCTGCCCAGATAGTCAGTGGCTATTGGGATGAATTGTTATGGTTGGTGTTTTCTGAATGTTTATAGAGTATCTGCTAATGAGACACTAAACATTTCTTTCACTAGTTCCTGAATTTCTATTGTCTGACATGACTCTTTAATCTTTCTTGAGGCATGCAATTCAGAAGAGTGGAATAAGATGGAAAGCCTCAGAAACTCTTTCCTTACCTTTAAGCAGAAATATACATTTTTTTAATCCTTTTTTTGTCATATGAGTGATAGAGCTGGACTGAATCCCCATAACAGCTGGTTGAAAACATGTTTCTAACAATTTTCCAGCTAAGGAGAGGTACTGTTATCCATTCTCTCTCCAAGGTAAGTACTGAACTGTCAGTGCTTGCTTATTTATAACACGAGGGTAGGTTGACCTGATTCAGTTTTTGAAATTGTTCACTCATAAAGCCACAATTCTATTTGCTTAATTGCGGTTTGATGAATGCACTTCAAATGGCCAACATTAAAAAAAAATCATATTATGTCTTACACTGTATGATATTCAGTGCTTTCTTATTTATAACAGGAGGGTAGGTTGACCTCAATCAGTTTTTTCCATTTTTTTTAAAAAAAATCACTCATAATGCCACAATTCTATTTGCTTAACTATGGTTTAATGAAGCACTGCAAATGGCCAAAACACCAGAGAAATCATATTATTTCTTACATCATATGATTTTCATTGTCTCAGCTGAGTTTCTTATTAGAAAACCTATGCCTTATTCTAGTTAGAAGGCCAGTAAAATCATCTTGTCAGCTTAAAATGGAATCATTAAGATACAGTTAAATTCTGATGATCAATTTGCTTAGTTTGAGTATAACTTGTGCTGATATACACAAGTACAAGGCAAAAAGACCTTAGACTAAAATTGTCCAATTTTGAAGAGCTTATCATTTAAACATAGCAATGGTCTCCTTCAGATTCCCATGAGATTGGAATGGAGCTCTCTTCTCTGCCCACTGCAAAATATGTCCTGTGCTTATTCTTTGCAGCTTCCAGACTTGCATCTCCAATTTCATGTATTCCTTAAAAAAGCTTTTTTTTAGTAAAAAGAATGCTGTATAACCTTGAGCATGGGTCATCCTAATTTCAGTTCTAAAAGCAGCAGAATCTGAAAGAGTTCATTGATCTGACTTACCCGTCTTCTCTTTAAGATAGCACACTGATCCTACTCCGTACCTGTGTACTTTTATTTGTGTGTTCACTATATCGGGATAAAGGTAAAACAAGGTCACTCTTACTGTGTTTTCCTGAAAATAAGACCCATTATTGTTATTGTTATTTCCAAAAGGAGCACCAGGTTTTATTTTTGGGAGATGTCTTTTCCACTCACCTCAGATGGCAGCATGGACAGCCCTGCCCAACCAGCCCACTTTTTCTGCAGCCAAAGGAGCAACTTCATTCTGCAGCTGAGAATGGAGTTCTGGCCTGCATTTTGCAATCAGAGGCCTTTCCGAAAGACCTCTGCAGCCGAAAATCGAGCTACAAATTGAATCCATAGCTCAGTTCTTTCCCTTCTGGAAAGGCCTCTGATTAAAAAAAGCAGCCCAGGGGACACTGCAGAAGAAGTAGACTGGTGAGGAGAGGCAGGTGTTGATTCAGAAGATTCCTGGTTAGTGGGTGCCAGGTATGTGGAGCAGTTTTACCCTTCAACCCCACCCTAACTTGATTTTTATGCATGCACCTCACCCCAAAACTAGGGTTAGGGCTGGAGTAGGTCCCCCCCCATTGATAGGGCTCGCAACTTGGGTGTTCTCCTGGATTCATGGCTCAGTTTGGAAGATCATATAGGAGCCGTGACCAGGGGGGCTTTTGCCCAGGTTCGCCTGGTGCGCCAGTTACACCCCTATTTGGACCGAGATGCCCTACGCACAGTCACTCATGCGCTCATGACCTCCCGGTTAGACTACTGCAATGCTCTCTACATGGGGCTGCCCTTTAGGACCATTCGGAGGCTTCAGCTGGTGCAGAATGCGGCCGCACAAGTTGTGATGGGAGTCTCCCAATACTCCCGTGTAACACCTCTTCTCCATGAGCTGCATTTGCTTCCAGTTGCCCTCCGGGTGAGATTCAAGGTGCTGGTGATGACCTATAAAGCCCTAAATGGCTTGGGTCCGGACTATCTAAGGGAACAACTGCTGCCGGCATCAACTTCCCATCGTCCTGTGCGCTCCCATAGGGAGGGCCTCCTTAGGGTGCCGCTGGTCAGGGAATGCCAACGGGTGATCCCCAGAGGGAGGGCATTCTCTGTGGGCGTGCCTGCCCTTTGGAATGATTTACCTGTGGAACTCCGGACTGCCCCCAACCTGTGCTCGTTTCGCCGGGACCTGAAAACCTGGCTTTTCAATTTATCCGGCCTGGACTGAGGGGAGGTTTAGTTTTAAATTTTAACATTGTTTTATTGTTGGGCTATTATTAATTTAATTCTTTTTAATTCTATTTTTATTTTAATTTATATTGTCTTTTAAATATTGCCCTGTAAACCACCCTGAGTCCTTCAGGAATAGGGCGGTATAGAAAAATAAATAAATAAATAAATAAATAAATAAATAAATAAATAAATAAATAAATAAATAAATAAATAAATAAATAAATACATACTTTTGGGGAAACACAGATTTCCCAAACCTTGCAAGGTGGCTGAAATTCTCTTCCCTCTTTTTGTTGTTGTTGTTATTTTTTCCAAGTTAAACTCTTTATGGAGTTTTTGGTGCCTTCTGGAATGGCCATCTGATTATGTGACACCAGCAAAAAAGATCCCTTGCACAATGTCTTATGTGTTCTCTCTATCCAAATATATTCTGTAAAGTTGAGAAGCAACCAGATTATATTTGGTAAATGTGAAGTACTTGGAGATGGGTAAAGAAGACAAGTCATAGGATAGTTTTCCGTATATTCAGTAAACTCTTGCAGTGTGCTTTGGAGATATTAATGTGTTTTTACAAATCCAGCAGAAATACAATGTACTGCATAAGGTGAAACAATCTGGAAAACTGACACTTGGACAATTGAATTAAGAAGTGTGTGGGAGGGAGATTGATTCATGTGTAAAAGCTAAGGATTTGTTAAATTCTTTGAATAGCAATAGCACTTAAACTTATATACCACTCCATAGTGCTTTACAGAATTTCCTGAGAGGTTTACAAAGTCAGTATATGACCCCCAACAATCTGGGTCCTCATTTTACAGACCTCGGAAGGATGGAAGGCTGAGTCAACCAGGGCTCAGTTGTTAGAATGTAGCTGTAAGCAACTACGATATGCAGTGTTGAATATTTAGAAGTCTGGGGGGGTTGGTTTTTTTTTATATTTACAAGTAACTTTAAATATTTGTAATAAACTCTGAATATTTAAAAATATTTATGAATATTTAAAATATTTTTAATAATAAATAAACTCTGAAAGGGACGCGGTGGCTCAGTGGGTTAGGACGCTGAGTTTGTCGATCAGAAGGTCGGCAGTTTGGCGGGTCGAATCCTGAGTGCCGCGTAGCAGAGTGAGCGCCTGTTACTCGTCCCAGCTTCTGCCAACCTAGCAGTTCAAAAGCACAAAAAAATGCAAGTAGAAAAATAGGGACCACTACGGTGGGAAGGTAACAGCGTTCTGTGAGCCTTTGGCGTCTAGTCATGCTGGCCACATGACCACGGAGATGTCCTCGGACAAGCGCTGACTCTTCGGCTTTGAAACGGAGATGAGCACCGGCCCCTAGAGTCGGAAACGACTAGCATGCATGTGCGGGGGAACCTTTACCTTTACCTTTTAATAAACTCTGAAGGGATGCGGTGGCTCAGTGGGTTAGGACGCTGAGCTTGTCGATCAGAAGGTTGGCAGTTTGGCGGGTCGAATCCCGAGTGCCGCGTAACAGAGTGAGCGCCTGTTACTCGTCCCAGCTTCTGCCAACCTAGCAGTTTGAAAGCACGTAAAAATGCAAGTAGAAAAATAGGGACCACTACGGTGGGAAGGTAACAGCGTTCCATGCGCCTTTGGCGTCTAGTCATGCCGGCCACATGACCACGGAGACGTCCTCGGACAAGCGCTGGGTCTTCGGCTTTGAAACGGAGATGAGCACCGGCCCCTAGAGTTGGAAATGACTAGCATGCATGTACAGGGGTACCTTTACCTTTTTTAATAAACTCTGGAGACTGCAATTGCACCGCTTCTCTGTTCCTTTTTTGTATGTTATGAATTTAATAATTCTTAAGCATATTGTACTACCTCTCACAAAAAGCAACATATTTTATCCTACAAATAAAAGCTTTTAGCAGACTTTAGGGGATGCTTTAGTTTTTTGTTCTCAACACTGATATTCTCAGCATAGGGGGAAAAATGTATAAAATACAATCCACCTACCAGCTTTTTTTCAATTCTGTTGGGTGAAAGCTTATCACTGCCAAGTCAACTCTGTAAGGTAATTTCATTTTCATCATGCACTGCACTCACTGCTGTTGCTAAGATTCATATTTGAAAATTGTATTCAGGTTTACTTTGTTACATGAAAAACATACAGTTCAATTTTCATTTCATTTCCTAATATCAGAGATGCCACAATGAAAGCAGAGAAGTAAACACAAAAGTTGTGTAAAGAATGTCGAGCCTCTGGGTATTAATACATTCTTTTCCAGAAAGAACTTTAGAACTATCTTTCAATTGCTGTACATACCATCTCATTCTATTTGGATTTAAAAATGCATATTTATTGATGGAATAGCCTGAAAGATATAAAATGAGCCTATTCAATATTAGCTTTAAAAAGTAACTTTGGTTGTTCCTTGTGATACGTACATAGAAAATATATCATTACATATTTAAATGAATAATAATAATTAATTATTAATAATAAATGCTTATCTCATCTTTCTGGCATCCTTATCAGCACCATCTGAAAAGAATTACATACTTTCAGATTATTATGATGAAAAATAATATATTTTATACATAACATATTGTATTCTCATATATTATCAGCCTGACCCTACCTGGCCATACTAAAGTTGACTTATTTATTTATATATGCTCCCAAACCAAAATTGCAAATATATTGTCTGTCAAGATATATAAACAAAGCAATATTAACATTATAAAATGAATAATAGCCTTCCAATCATGTAACTGATTTAATAAAACCTAGTTTAGACCCAGAATCTTCCTGTAGCCTATTTGGTCTTGTGGTTAATGAACCAGGCTAGAAACCAGAAGATTGTGAGTCTCTCCTGTTTTTGGCATGAAAGCCAGTTGAGTGACTTTGGGTCAGTCACTCTGTCTCAGCCCAACTGACCTCACAGGGTTGTTGTGGGGGGGGGGGGAAAGAGGAGGAAGGAGTATTATGTATCTTTCCCACTTTGAGTTACTTATAAGGTAATAAAGACAGGGTAAAAGTCTAATAAATAAATAGCCATCAAAGAAACTGAACAAAATGTTGAAAACTCTTTACAGATTTTTAAACAGTTATCTGCTAAAAGAAATCATAAATCTGATAGCACCTTTTCCAATTAATACATTTTATTAAAAGGCATGGGCTGCAATTTCTGCTTTTAATAAATAACCTAGGCCTTTTAATAAAATTTATCAGTTGGAAAAGGTGCTACCAGATTCCTGATTTTTTGCCATCATTGATTAACATGATTTTCCTCCAGCAATGTCTGCTAAAAGAAAGTCTATGTTTTCTTTTGGAGAACAGGCCACATAACCAACAAGGAGGGGTGATATTTAGTTATCATACTTGGTATAAGGGACAACTTGACAAAGTGTTTAATTACGGTACTTCATCAAACAAGAACAAATTCAGTCCTGGAAAGAGATATTACTACACACCTTCTTCAGAGCTACTGATGAAAATGACTAAGTTGATTAAGAAGATAAAGTTGATTAAGAAGAAATCTGAAACCACAATGATGAGCTGTACTAGAAAGCTAGAATACTTTACTGAACAGTACAGCATAATTGCATGCACATATTTGTTAACAAAAATTGCTAGAGTTATTTTTTTTATTCATGGCCAGTATAATTAATTCATGTCTAAGTTTTAAATTGTGTGATTTTGGCAGAGCAAGATTACTAGGATGATGATTGTTATTTATAATACTGTTTTATAACAATGCAACATTTTAAGTTAAAATATATCATTGCATAATCCATTTTAATTATATATACTATAGGGACAAGCATTACCAACTTACTTTTTATTATGTATTGCTGTATTATGGCGTATTCCCGTATGGAACATTATTTGGTTAGCTTGCTTGATATTTAATTACCTCCTGTAGTGAGTAGCAAAGCCATAGAGTGTGTCTGGTTTGGGGCAATCATTTTTTCCCCCAGCATCTTCTATAAGCAGTTATTGTTCTTTATTTTTGGCTCCCATTTAATGTAATAGCTGAATGTCCAGCTGGTGTCATAACAAAATGTTGTTATATCATCAACCAGGGATTTGTTTAGAGACTTTTTAAAAATTACCTTTGAAGGTTTTGTATACAGATCCATGGAGTTCACTTTCATCTTTCTTTGATTTATCATGTACTTAGAAGAGCAAGTTGGTTGCTTGAAACTGTAAGAAATAGACAGAAGTGCTGCTGATCAGTTTGAAACAATAGCATGAATAAATAAAGTTTAGTAAATTTATTACACTGCAATCAGATCAGAATCCCTACTCGGACATCAGAGTTCCTATTCTTAACTCTTTACAAAGATAATCTATAAAATTGTGACTGTTTAATGTACATGTTAATTGTATATAATGGTGATTGTAACTCATAGCTTTATCGCCACCTATATAGTTTATTGAAATATGCTCTATGTGAGACAACCTTTCAAAGCTATGCATAAAGTATTATGTTGTTAATTATTTATTTAACAAGGTTTATATGCCATTCAACATTTTATAAGTTGAATAAGTGTAGGCATTTATAAATAAATAAAATGTCTGTTTATTTAGAAGCAATATTTACAGCCAATAAATATGACATTTAGATTGTAAGTGAATCCAAAAATTCAAGCAAACTAGAAAATAAAGTTGTACTAGGGTAATCTGTCAGAACGCCCCTCAGAACCTCTACACTAGAGGTAGGGTTAAATGTAAGTGTACTACTTGCTTACTATACATATCAATTTATAGGAGTCCACACGGATTTTACTCTGCCAGTCATTGTTGGCTATAGGGGGTGGTGCTCATCTCCATTTCAAGGTTATTGAGCCAGCACTGTACAAAGATATTTCCACAGTCATGTGGCCAGCATAATGTAATGGAGCACTGTTACCTTCCCACTAAAGTGGTACTTATTTATCTACTTGCATCTTCATGCTTTCAAACAGCTAGTTAGTAGGAGCTGGGGTAAGGATGGAAGCTTACCCTGTCGCATGGCACTTGGATTTCAAACCTGGGCTGGCAGTTTTCCAGCTGACAAGCCCAGTGTCTTAACCACTGAGCCACTGTACCAACCGTTATGTAAATAAACATATCAATCTATAAAATAAACATATCAATCTATAAAAAACTGATATTGATAACATGGGCACTCTCTCTTTTTTTCTGTATAGCGTATGTACATCTGGGAATGTCAAAACAAATTTGCAATTTTGTATGTGACTCCTTGCTTGAATAAGAATTAGTAAGAATTTCTTACTAAGGAAGTCCCACATTTTGTTGAATCATATTGCATACATCAAATACATTACAGCATTTGAAAAGGGTTTTATTCATTGCTTTCCCCTTCATTTTTTGCTTGTCTTATTTCTAATAGTTGTCCAATAAATAAATTTCAGTGTAATAATTATTGTTCCAAACCACAAAAGAGTGAAATACTTTGATTGACCCATCTCAGTAATTTCCTCCAGGCTTTCCTTGAAATGAACATCCTTGCCAAGGAATTGCTCTGAAAATTATTTCATTTTTAATACAATTTTACTGAAGCTTTAAAACCAAGAGTAATACAGATTAAAATAGAATAATAAAGAATAAAGAAAAAGACAGAAAATGACAGAAAGCTAAACTGCATAAAGAAAGAAAAGAAAAATATAGAAGAAAAATTATATATATATATATGTTGTTGTTAGTTGCAAAGTCATGTCCG
>NC_139516.1:75703670-75885654 GCF_947247035.1 Vipera ursinii | reverse complement strand
TTTTTATAAATGGGTTATCTGTTTTAAAGTGAAGAATTTATTGCTTCTAAGCAGCGTTTTTGTGATCTGCTATGAACAATTTTAATTTAGAGCCAGGAATAATTCCAAAACTCTGTGGAAACTCTAATACATGGAATTCAATTCAGATTTTTTTTAAAAAAAGCCTATTTTAATACGTAATCATCCCTCCTATGCAAATTTTACAGGCTACTACAGTCTGGGAATCCTATGTACTTTGAATCAGCTGTACTTTAAAGTAAGATTTAGTGATCAGGTTACTATCTTTTACCAGATTTTTTTACCTTTTCAATATCCTCATTCCTTTTTTTGATGAATATATCTTAAAAGAGCAATAATTAATCAATATAGCAATCTTTTTAAAGATACCATAGGAAAGTCATTAAGTCTATTTTTCTCATCCTTATATACTCACACACAGCCAATGCCCTGACATACACATTGAAGTTATTGATTGATTACAGTTATATCCTACTATCCCCCAAAGATAGTAGGGGATATCTCTTCTCTACCACCTTTATCCACACAAAGTTTGATTACTTACCAAGGTTCATTTGAGTGGAGATTGAACTTGGGCCTCCTGGGTCCTTGCTGATCTCTAACCACTACTCTGCGCTGCTTCTTTTGCACTCTTTGAAAAGCAGACTTTTCATCAAGTTTTCTCTTTTTTATCACTGCATCATAGTGTCATTTTATTTCAACCTTATTGAAGGAAAGAAAAGCAATCCTAAGTGACGTTTTTCAAAACTCTTTCTAGAAACTACAATTAAACCAATTTCAAGTACTCAGTTTCAAATATTTTTTCAACCTAAATATATACTGCTCAAAAAAAATAAAGGGAACACTTAAACAACACAATGTACTGTATTTAATAGTAGGATGTCTTATTTTCTGTTCCCTTTATTTTTTTGAGCAGTATATTTGTTGGGAATAGGCCAAAGTTCTTACATTAAAAGACTATAAAACTAGTAATAGTATTTCACACTTAATGAGGACAAATCCTTGTTTCAAAATGTTAAAAAAATCCTCACTAATATAAAGTCCTATTTGCTATGGTAAGTTTTTAATATATAACATTTTTATCCTATTCCTAGAATAGTGTTCAGTGAATATCTTGAAGTACTTTTCTCTGGTCAGTCAGTCAGAGAGATCTTTAACTGCCCAGATATTTATGAAAAGAATATGAAATGTATTGGGTAGCCAACCTATTCCATGAATATATATTTCATCTGGATCTGGAGGGGAATCTTAACGTACAAATTGGCCCCATGTTTTGCTAGACCTCAAGCAAAAAAATAATAATCCACCTTCTTTGTTTTATTTCAGTCCAGGAGAAGACAGATGCTAATAGAATAGGTGCTTGTTAAAGGAGGAGAAGCATTGAGGGAACTGTCTGTTTGTCTTCAATTCCTCCCAATTCCCATTCACCCAACAGAAAGGGCATTACTAAAAAGTCATAAAATGTTTGATTGAAAGTCCTGAAAAAGGTTCTGTTTTCTGTCAATCAATCAACAGGGTAAAACAAACCAACAAAATAGACAGTTTTGGAAAGAAAGAGAATATAAGATGCAGTCAATAGGAGCAATATACAGGTTTCTCTGAAGGATCCTTATATCTACAGTTAATGCCTGCACAGCACTCCAAAGAAGGAATCGGCCCTAATATTCTCATCAAAAATGAAGTAAAAGAATCATGGTAAAGGAAACTGGTAAATAAATGGAGGAGGGGAGGGACAGTATTCCATTTCCATTAAATCAAATTTGAAAAAGAAATCAATTTTATTTTTTTTAATGATATACAAATTCAGACAGTCAGCTAATGTATAGATACAACTGCAAGAATTTCATCAGCTGTATGAAATTCAAGTGAAATATAAATTAGTCAATTAGTGACTCAGGACTTAACACTGGATTTTAATTTGGTTCTTCAGAAATACTGTTTCTTTTTAAAATGTAGAGTTTGAATTTGATCAACTTCTTTGAAGCAAGCATTCAAGCAAAGACTAGACTCCACTGAAATATATCTGCAATTTAAACTATGTTCCTATGTATAAAACTATATAGGAGTATTCATGGTAAATTAATCTGAAATATAAATTTGCCAACAGAATTCAAGAAGAAGAAACATACATTTCAAATAAGCATGAAGTAATAATGTGAGACATTATTTTTAAAAATTAAGGAATCACTGATTTTTTTTAAAAAATCTAAGGGTATGAAAAGGCACTTTGGTTGGTTGACAAAATTAAAACTAAATCTCCACAAGTATTCTGGAGAAAAAAATCTTACTTATTTTAGCACTGTACTGAAATCAGTCCACATTTCACTTATTCCTGGTCAAATCCTTTTCCCTTTCTTTTAAAACTTACTTTATTGCCAAAAGTCACTTTACACTTCTGCATGAGAATATAAAGCATGAGATACGATATGACATTATTGTCATGTTTTCTTCCTTTCTAATTTGGGACCAAATGATCCAACAGGAATAATGTTGCCAATACTAAAAATATGCAAATCAGTCCAAAATAAAAGAAACCAAAATAAAAATGGACAAGACATTTTATACTTTCTCCTTAACTGTGTTATTTTTCTTAAAAAAATAATAATGTTTAAATGCTAGTTTAATTCTAATTTTTTACATTTGTGCTTTTGGAAATTGATTTTTTTTCTCATTTCCAGTAGGGCAATGATTCTTTTGTTTTATCAGTAGAAAGGATATTGCTATGGTGACCCTTTTTTCAATATTTACAAAGGCTTGAAAGCTCAGTTCTTTGAATTTTAATGGGCAAAAGTAATAGGGCAAACTTTTACTCCTTAAGAATCACACAAAAAGGAAAAGATAAGTTCAAGGAACTGATTTCATCCCATAAATCTCCAAAAAGCACACATACACTACAGAAATAAGGGACTTTAAAATGACAGTTCCTCAGTAACTGTAGTAGATTTTGGGACTAAAAATAAATAAATAAATGGGGGCAAGCATAGTTTTACTATCCCATTTCTAATGTAAAAATTGTTTGTATGCATGTTCCTTTATCATATTTATCTGTTAATGACAATTGCTGAAGAATTTGGAGTGTGGAGTTTGGTGGTGATTAGGAATTGGTGTTAGTTAAGTGAGGCACACCCAATTTTACAATCATTTTTGCCATTGTTGTTAAACAAACCATTAACTGAATCATGTGGTCACTAAGCAAATCTGGTTTTCCCCCATTGACTTTGCTTTTTAGAAGACAGATGGGAAAGTTGCAAATGGTGATCAGATATTCAAGATGGCGGCGCCTGGAATGGCTGCGGCTGCATTGGCTCTTGAAGGCAAATAGTTTTGGGAGGGATAGTAAGGGCTATAGGCCGCATGATCAGGAAGATTTTAATGTGTTTGAGCAACATGGTGGAACTAAAGTAACATACGACCGACAATCTTTGCTGGCATGGTGAGTTTCTAGTTGTTTTGGAACTGTTGGTGAGATGGTTAAGAGTCATTGGCGCTGTTTGAATTTGTTCTGCCAGCAGCAAGATCTGACTGCTGGCCCAGTGATGGATTCTATTGCAAATCAGGGCTGTTTCCAGAGGAGGCAGAGGAGGAGAGGTCCCGGGCCTTATGGAGCGAAGGAACTGGATGAGGCTGTCGGCAGGCCCAGAGGAAGAGAGAGAGGCTTTTGGAGGAGTTGGTGGTGGTGGCAGTGTGCTCCAGGGGCGAAAAGAAGCAAGGCCTCTTTAAGGAAAGGGTGGAAGAGTCAGGATCAGAAAAAGGAAAGAAGGCGAGGTTGTCAGAATACAAGCGAATTTGAGGGCTAATCCACATGGAGCCCCATTTCCATCTGTCCTGTTTGCCATCGTTCACTCCCTAGAGACTAAAATGGACAATGTGAAATTTGAGCGGGCCCCGAACAAGGAGTATATATCGGAGGTGGTGACCCTTTGAGAGCTGTATGCAACAAAATTTCATTTTGATGTATGCCGATTGGTGTACATTCAAAGTGACAATAAAGTTATCATGAAGATGACTCTAGGAGACTGCAACTGTTGTAAACACATGCTGGTTGCCAAGTTCCCAAAGTTTAATCACATGATCATTGGGAAGCTGCAATGGTTGCAAGCATGACGAATGCTTCTTAGGGGCACTGTAACTTTGAATGGTCCCTTAAACAAATGATTGTAACCTGTATTCCTCTCACAGAGTTGAATCACTACAACTTAACAAGACACTTTGCCTCAACTAAGGAATCTCACTCTACCTCTTAATCAGATCAAAGAGCTCTGCCATTTCACAGAGAAGTTCCATTCAACAAACTTCTGTGCTCCAGAAACATGGTGAGGGATGTCATTTACTCAACTCTTCACTGGAGTTAAAAGTGGACGCTCATCAGAGACAGAAGTCAGAGATGCAAAACACAACAAAGAACATTTGAAGAAAAAAAATGAAAATAGTTTCCTTCCTTCCTGCCTGACTTCAGAAATTTTTAGGAGTGAGGTTAAAAGCTTTAACTCAAATACACCTTTCCAGGGAAAACAAAGCACTGGCTCTGCTAATATGGTGTCAAATTAGGCAATTACCACTGTACAATGCACCTCTGCAAGGACATGGAAACTGTGGACAAAGCCATAAAAAGATTTAGGAGGCCAAGAAATGATGCTAAGCTAGAAAAATATTCTGGGAAGTTAGCAGAGCTCCAGGAAAGGAAAGTGGTTTTCTAGAAAAAAAAAATATGTTGCTTTTTCTTTGTTCTTTCTAAAACCTGTTCTCCTTGTAATTGTGTGCCCACTACCTCATAGTTGCACTGATGGATCTCACTGAGCACATGATGTGTTATACCCAATGAAATACTTGGCTGTTGTATCCAATCCCATACACATTTTTATTTTCATATGTCTATAAGAAGGGACTCAAACCCATCTTTTTTTTAACTTCAGGGTTGTTATTTTCTCCAGTACTGACAATAAGAAAATTTGTGCTTCTGGTAATGCTTACTGCTTCAAACATATCCCTAACAATTCAGTTAGAATACATCAATATTACTGGGGTTCTAAAATGTAATACTGTATATTTATTTACCTACATAGGACATAATTAAAATTTGTTAGTATGCAACTTTGAACTGTGCCTTTTTTTCACACCGTGACCCACCCTTTGGGTTTAGAGGAAATAGAAATACTGGCAGATCTCTCATTCATGCTATCAATTAATGCACTCTTCTGGAGTCACACATCCAGATTTGGTCCCAAGAGAATCTGTGGTGAAATTCTTCTAGTAAATACATATTATCACTGTGCAGTGGCTTTGATCTGATTTCAGAAAGGTAATTCGGAATACGTGATTGAAGGAAAAGGGATGGCTGCTTAAAAACTGCAGAAAGGGCTAAATTTACATTCCTGTATGTTATGAAAAACCTCTTTGGAATCAAATCTGAAGTTCTTGCAAGGCTTATTAGACAGTTTGTGCTCAGCCAGATTCTTGAGAAGAAGATTGCTTCCTCAATTATACAGTATACTTTCAGGATGACATTGTTAATGTCCCAAAGGTGGTTTTTCAAAAGGCACCTGGACTTTGTTTTTTTCCTTGAAGACATTTTGCTTCTCATCCAGAAGCTTCTTCAGTTCTGATGGAAGTTAAATATATAATCAGAACTGAAGAAGCTTCTTGAATGAGAAGTGAAACATCTTCAAGGAAAAACACAAAAGTCCAGTTTCCTTTTGAAAAAAAAAACCACCCTTGGGACAACTATGACCTTGGCAATTGAGAATGTCTATAAACATTAACTGACATATAACGGTTCTCATTGCACTTTGTCTGAGGGCCAATTTTTGTCTCCATGAAAATTTTGCGGGGATGCATGTGTTAAAGATAAAAGAGTGAGAAATATTGTGGGTCAACTCATTTCTAATAGACAAGGGCTGACTATTTCTAAAATCCTCTTCCTTATCTGAAAGTTACAAAAAGCTTTAAATATTAGACTACTTTATAAAAGTGGGCCTAAGTCATGAAGAGAATATCTAACTCGGCTCTATGGATATCCCTACCATCTTTTATATATATATACTTTGCAACATTTATAAATGTACAAAGTCAAGGAAAATGGACTTAGATCTTTATTTATTTCACAGAATATTTTTGTGGTGTACCTGGCCTCATTAACCCCTTCACAAATTTACCTTGTAGTCTAGGGTACCATAAAACCAGCAAATGAATAAAAATCCTGGTGGTCAGATTGTGAAGCTATAACTGATTATGTATGAGGAACAAAAGTTGTTGTGAAGAGAAAATGGCATCGGTGTATTAATGTTTCTGATGCTGTTTCTTTGACTTCATGCATTACAGAGTATTCAGCATGCCCCTGAGGCAATTCAATACTTAGTCAACAATTCTGTCAGTGCATCAACAATGTATGCCATTCTTCTCCAACCTGATGCCCTTCTCATGTGTTTGAAGTCCAACAAAATTTCCAAACTCTACAACCAGGCAGAGACAAAAGGCCTTCTGTATTTGTTCTCCCCTTTCTGATACAAAACCTATGCACAGAAGGAGTGCCTGATCAGGCCTATGGTGGTACTCAGTTCTTCATTTGTTTGTATTTTATTTTTCCTTCTTTTAATAACAACTATTTAAACAGTTTTCCCTTGTTGAAGTTTTTTTTAATTTTTCTTTCTAATTTTGCTAAATGGCAACAGTATCAAGAGCAAATAAACCACAGCTATGGCACAAAAGAATAAGAACAATGCCCCTATTGTTGAAAGAGCAGGTATGTACTTTCCTCAATTCCTACAGGACATACACTTTTGCCCAGGGTCTCCATAACGGTGGTCAGATAAAAGAAGTCAGGATGGTAGCTGTAACCATGTGATTGAAGCCCTGTCTCTTTTAATGGATGTCTTTTTATTTACTATCTATCTATCTATCTATCTATCTATCTATCTATCTATCTATCTATCTATCTATCTATCTATCATCTATGTGTATGTATGTATGTATGTATGTATGTATGTATGTATGTATGTATCTATCTATCTATCTATCTATCTATCTATCTATCTATCTATCTATCTATCTATCTATCTATCATCTACCTATCGTCTACCTCTCTCTTTCTATCCATCCATCTATCCATCCATCTATCCATCTATCTAACATATTTTGAAACTGGTCATCTTCCTCACAGAAGAACTCTGGGCAGTGTACAAATAAAATATTAAAACATAAACGCAGTATATAAAATTCAAAAGTTAAAGGGCAAGGATGAATCAGTGTTAAAAGTTAATGAAAATGTTTTTTTTTGTTTTTTTTTTTTTCATTTCTGTCCCACATCCAAGTTGCTGGCCCCTTTTCCCCCAGGAAAAAGTAACCCAAAATGTTTTTTCCCCCACAATTGTAACCATGTATGTTATCCATTTTGCTTTAACAGTAATCTAAATTCTCTTCTCAGTACTTTTCTACTGCACTAAAATCATTTTTCCCCAAGTATGGCACTAAAATCTATCATTACTGTGGCTTAAAATAATATGGATGTATGTGTAAATCTGAATAGAGCTGGCATTTATATGACTCATGAGCCACTGTTTTAATCAAGCAAGATCCAGTGATGTTTCCACTGTTTTCCAGCAGGTAGTCCATTTCTATATTCCAAGAAATGGCAAAACCTAACAGATGACTAGTTCACTTGAGAACACAGGTACAATGCCATCTATCCCCTGAGTCCTGAGTTCCCTTTTATTCTTCACTGTCCAAATTTCAGCATAAAGATGTAGTTATTATTTAGTTTCAGGCCCAGTGTCTTGCTCCAATAATCCTTGTCTGGATTGTAACTGTGCCTGTCTTCTTCTTCTTTTTAAAGCTTAGCTGTATTTATTTTTATCTGTATCACTGAGAAGCTGTTAGTAGAAACCAGTTATGAAGGAAATATTTTTTTTTCCTCTTTTTAAATGCCAGCAGGTAACAAGCCATTTGTCATATTGTGGTTATCATTTATAACCTCCTTGTGAGTTGCCCAAAGAAATCAAGAGTTAGTATGAATTCTTTAGTCAACCAAAAGTGTTTACTGACAATGATAAAACTAGAACAAAGGATGAGATTTTTTTAAAACAAAATATCCCTGCCTGCACGTGCAATCATTATTCACATTTATTACTAATTTTAAAAATGCTACAGATTGAATGGAAGGCTATGGGAAATTACAAAAATCTGCCGAACAGATAGTGGGGTTCAACAAAAAGCTACATGTGTACATTAAAAGAACAACAATTTAAAACATTTTTTTTAATAAATTCATATAGATGTAAAAATGTGAAGTGCTAAAATTTTACTAGGTCACCATTTTGTTGGCATAATACATATTCTATAACAAAAACAGTTCTCTTAAGAACAGACATATTATGACTTAAACCAGGGGTAGGCAACCTTGGCTCTTTTATGACTTGTGGACTTCAGGTCCCAGAATTCCTGAGCCAGCCACAAGTCATAAAAGAGCCAAGGTTGCCTACCCCTGACTTAAACCATAGGATAAGATCCCCAAAGTGCTTTTTCACAAGGCAAACGTCCAGTTGCCTTGTGAAAAAGCACCTTTGGGATAACTATGACCTGGATGACTTAGAATTTCTATAGACACATAGGGTAAGACAGGGGACATATATACATGATAAAATTCAACCAGCAGCATGTCAGTGAATGTGAGTGTAAATCTTGGAATAAATTGTGCATGATGCAACCATATGATGCAACCAGCAGTTTGACACCCCTGTAATATATTGTATGCTGTAACTTGTTTTTATTTAAGCTGAGATGCTAAGTCAGAATTGTTAAAACTGTCTTTTGCTGAGGTGATGGCTACAGTAATTCCTTCTGATATTCTGCTATTTGTGACATTAAGATTACTAAAACTTTATTGCTTGAAATCTTAGATTCTAAGGAGGTCTACAGGCTACCTCTGGATTCACTATTCAGAAAAACAAAAGTAATGGTATCTATATCTCTGGTATTGTACATCAATGATTTTGGCAGACGTCTCTTGGTCTGAGGTAGAGAATGCTGTTAGACTCAGAATAAGATGCATTTTCCTGAGGCCTTTCACAAATCTGCAAATTTGAGCAGACAACCACATTACAGCACTCCTTCCAGCACTTCAAAATAAAAATAGGTCTTCTAATGGGCCTGTAATAATTGCTGCTTGAACACTTTGAGGAAGAGCAGATTTCTCCAGGTCATTTTGCTATCAGACTACCACTTGGATCTCCTGTTCCTTCCTTTCATCCCTCTCCCAGGAAATAATAATAAAAAAGAGTAAACTTTCAAATGCATGTATATGTGTTACACTTCATTTGTTCTGGCTCCATAGAGTCTCATCTTGTGATGGCTGATAAACTCATTGCTTCAAATAAAAATTTCCACAAGGAGCAATGGAATGAGTGCCTTGATTAGCTTGGGATCATGCCAAAACCTAGATTCTTGTCACCTTCTTTCTCGAAGGATTCATTTGCAAGACTTGAGAGAACAAATTTCTTTAAGGCATCTAGTCAAATCAGATCTAGTCCTCAAATCCCAATGCTAAAAGTTGTTTTTTCTCCTTATCTTATAAGAAATACAACAGTGGTCTCCAAGTCACAACAAATTGAGTCAAAGCAATCAAATTCACCATCACAGCTAGGAACATTAATTTCAAACTCCATTCTTCCCTTGTGGCTGTATTTAATTCTTTCCATCTTTGGCCATATAGCAACTTTGCAGCTGATGTCCTGTATAAAATCAAACTCCCATTTTTTTCTTTCCACCTGTTTATCTGCCATCCCTAAAAGAATAACTGGTTGATCCCTGAAGTTTGTTCAGTTAATAAAATAAGCCTTATTGTTTGAAATTCTTTTCAAATAGTGTTAAGATTTATTCTCCCTGATAAGAGAGAATTTTGTGATTGGAGGTTCCAATCTGGAGATTCCGTCCACTGTAAGTTCAAGTTGTGTTTATGTCTTATAAGTGTTTGTCTGGTCAGTCATATGTTGCTGGGTTTTTTTCTTCTAGACATTGGCATGAGTGGTACAAAAATGGAATTGGATTTCTAATTTTAATCTTATCATTCCACAATAAGACACTGATGTCTTAAAACATGCTGGCATTTTCCTTGCCTGGGCAAGCAATGGCAAGGAATCATTTTTGGTTCTACTGTAATGTTGAAAGAAAAATCTTCATCAGGGTCTAGTCCAAGCTGGGAATAAGCAAAATGGAGACTGCTTTAGAAAGAAGGTCAAAGTTTATTGAAGAGGAGAGCCAGACAGAAAGATGGCTCTGGGAAAACTAACCACATGTAGCAGGGAGTGGTTGGTTTTTATACCTTCTTGAGCTTTTGTTTGAAGTTGTTCCTGTGGCATGAACTTTGACCTGATTCTGAGTGTACCTTTCTGGTATTCTGATGGTGGTGGGTTAATCCTATTATGTCCCAAAGATCATATCCTGCTTCCCTGGGTGTGTGGCTGATGGCTATGTCCTGTGTAGGATTTTTTTGGTGTAAGAGATTGTTGATTCTAGAGATCTTTGTCCTTCTAATCCAAGCTTCCTGGTTCCAATCTTTCTGACAAGATTATCACATCTGCATTTCTGCAGACCTAGTTTCTGTTTGGGGCAGAGAGACTTGAGGGTTTGTGTGTGTGTTGGTTTAAGATTCTTTGGGGAAATATAATATTCTGCCTTTTAATATTCCCAAAAACAGTTTTTTTTCTGGGGGGGGTGACTTCCCGCAGTAAGATATACAGTATATCTAGTGAAAACATTATTTTCCCTGTGTGAGGGCCAGTCTTGGCTTGTTTTTTCAACTATACTTAGAGAACAGTGATACTTTTAAACTGGATCTTCTTTTCAGCCATGTCAAGACTGCTTTCTGATTAACTATCACATTTTTTTTGTATTTTATCATGGCTTGTGATTGTGGGGAAAAAATCTCCATATTCAAGAATTCTTTTAATTTTGATTAGCACAATCTTGCATATTAACAGTATTTTTTTAGATTCCACAGGCTATTTTTTAAATTGCTATTTAAAGAAATGTTCTATCTTTCTAATAAATCACTTTCCACCAGCCCACCTGCACTATGAGGGTGTTTTTTCTCCCTAAGCACACTCCTTGTTTTTGTGTTCTTTTCTAAACAGCCACTTACCTGAGGCTAATTTTGTACTTGTATCTTGTTAAAACAGCTGGTTTTAAATAATATTTGTTGATTTCACTGGATGAATGGCACTGAGCTTTTTTTTTTTTTGCAATATAAATGCATTTGTTAGACAAGAGTCCTAAAGGAGCTGTGGAAATTTTTAATAACAGATGAGTTCAAGAACAAGAGAAATTCAGCAAACGAGTCGTGATGGGGGTCCCCTGATACTCCCATGTAACACCTCTACTCCGCGAGCTGCATTGGCTTCCGGTTGCCCTTCGGGTGAGATTCAAGGTGCCGGTGATGACCTATAAAGCCCTAAATGGCAAGGGTCCAGGATATCTGAGGGAAAACCTGCTGCCAGCATCAAGCTCCCTTCATCCAGTGCGCTCCCACAGGGAGGGTCTTCTTAGGGTGCCGCCGGTTAAAGATTGCCGGCGGGTAACACCCAGGGATAGGGCCTTCTCAGTGGGCACGCATGCCCTTTGGAACCAGCTGCCCGCAGAGCTTATGACTGCCCCCGACCTCCGTTCATTCCACCGGGTCCTGAAGACCTGGGTCTTTGAGCTCTCTGGCCCAGGCTGAGAATTTTTAATTTTTAATTTTAACTGGGGTTTTTATTTTCTCTCAGGGTTTCATTTAATCTTTTTTAATTCTTTTAACTTTTGTTTGGATTTTCTTTTAAATACCCTGTAAACCACCCTGAGTCCTTTGGGAAAGGGCGGTATATAAATCTAAATAAATATTTTACATATAAAATTTGGCACTAGGAAAATAAATACTGGAAATAATTCTTTTTCCCTCTTAGCTTACAAGCAAATGACAGAGGGAGAGCAGGAAAATATAGTTAGGCTGACACAATGGGGCCCTTCCAACAGTAATTCAGTGGTCACTTCATGGCGAGATTACATAGGGCTGTCCTTGAAGACCACCCACCAGCTTCAGCTGATCTAAAATTCAGCAGTACAGGTAATGATGGACATGCCCATGTAACACCTCTGCAGCTGGTTGCCAGTCTACTTTCTACATGGCACAGGACATGGTAAGTTGAGGAAATGCCTGTTTCCCAGAGTTTCTCCCCAGTATCTTTGATCTGGCAGTTTTGGTGCACTCCAGGTTCCATCATTAAATACTGCCATTTTTTGGGAACCCAGAACTAGCAGTGCCTGCCCTCTGAAATGAAATTGCCCCTAAGCGTCTGTAGAGATTCTCAGTCTTCATGGTCATAATTATCTCAAAGGTGCTTTTCAAAAGGCCACTTGACTGTTCTTTCCCTGAGGAAAAAGAAGATGTTTCACTTCTTATCCAAGAAGCTTCATCGAAGATCCCCACTAAGATTTGAATCTTGGCCTTGGACAAGGACAATCGATGCTCCCTTTCTTCTCTTTCCTTGTTCCCATCCAGTTTGTGTTCCTTTCTTTTGTGTCATTTTACATTTCTTGTATATTGTTATTTGTCTGAAATCTTTCTAACAATTTGTATACCTCCCAGAATCACTGAGAGTCAGGCTGCATATAAAAACAATAATTATTGTTGTTGTTGTTCCGCTGTTGCTGTCGTTGTGTAATTATTACTGCTTAACTCTTTTATGAATGCTCCTATCTTATTAAGGCCAAGGGGTCAAGGATTTAAAATATGTTACATTTATAGATCATGGGACTCAGAATTGGATTTTTGTACCTTCCACACAAAAAAGGAGCGGGGGCTTCTTTCATTTATAACGGCTTTTGATCCAGTGACATATCACTGCTGATACAACTGGGTAAGAGAGATGGAGACAGAGAAAACAGCTTCCCTTCCTACTGCAATTCACCAAAGTTTCTAACAATCTATTCCCAATATTAGAAACTCTCTGTTATATGCACTGAGAGTATGCAAGTGATGCTGGGTCCACATATTATCTCCTCATTGATCTTTCACAGCGCCACTACAGCTAAATATAAGAGCCTTGGTGGAGCAGTGGGCTAATGCCTCCTTAAGTAACACCAGCTGCCTGCAATTAGTGCAGGTTCGCATCCCACCAGGCTCAAGGTTGACTCAGCCTTCCATCCTTCCAAGGTAGGTAAAATGAGGACCCAGATTGTTGGGGGCAATAAGCTGACTTTGTAATAATGCCGCTTGGGGTGTGTGTGAAAGCCCTAACAAGCAGGCATATACATAGAATGAAGGCTACTGCTAAGCTTGTAAGCCGCCCTGAGTCTTCGGAGAAGGGCGGGATATAAATGGAATAAAAATAAAAATAAAATAAAATAAATACCTCAGAAAAGGGGGAAAAAAACTTCTTTATTTTACTGCAAGCTGGCATTTCCAGTGGGGAATTCTTTGGATACCCTCTTCCCTCTGGATCTAAAATGTCCACCCCCCTACACACACACACACACACAAACACACACACACAAACACACACACACATATGCACACACACACACACTTTTCATTTAAATTTCATATTTTAGGAGTTAAAATAGAACAAGAAAACCCTGCTGGACTTCAGTACGATTTGCCTTGCAAATTACTGGAATTTTGCAAAGATAGCATTCGCTATCTTGCAAAATGCTGTTAATTATATTTTCAAAAAGCAATTGATAAATTCAGAAATGATTCTGGGTACTTAGTTTTAAGCTGTTAATAGCCTTAGAGTTTATTAAAGGAAAGCTACTAAACTTTTTAAATAGAAAGAATGACCTGGGGGGTGGGGGCAATGGGTGTTGATCCACTGCACCTCTCCTTTTTGCTTTATATGCACAAATATGTACACACACACACACACACACACACACACACACTTTTCTTCAAAATATATTTCTGTGCTTCACCCAAAAACTGACAGATCCTTCTGCTTTTTGTGCCACATATATTTCTTGTTTTCAGTGGTGTATTCATTTTGTAAGTTATAGTTAGCATTAAACTTTGTAGTAAAATCATCAAAAGGTTTAACAGTAATAAATATATTTTGGCTTAAGCATTCATTTATTATTACCTGTTTAAACAATTCTTAGAACAATCCTGAGAAAGATATTTTCATACACAATGTACATACTATTTTTATATGACAGGGAGATAGTAAAAAGAGAGGAAGACAGTGAAATCTATCCAGATTGATGTTTAATAAAGTAGTACTTAATGGTGATCTGAGCCTAGTTTGATGTAGTGGTAAAGGCATCAGGCTAATATAATAGATTGCATTATTTGCATTTTGCATTTGCAAATAGATTTGCATTTGCATTTTTGCCAAAAGCAGTTGAAAGACTTTTGGCAGTTTTTAATTTTTAATTATTTATTATTAAATTTATATGCCACCCATTTCACCAATAAAGTGCCTGACCTACAATTGATCCATTTTTCCCACTGGGATAAAAAACAACAACATATGACTTGGTCCCAGATTTTGTTGTTTCTAATGTTTTTAATATGCTTAATGGTTTTTATGTTGTTTTTACTTTTGATTGGGAGACACCCAGAATACCTTATAACATGGGTGGCTTTGTCACTGTGCATGCAAGAAGATGCATGCAAGAAGATGCACTTTCTCAGAACTGGACTCTGTGAAAAACTATATTTTCTCAATGAAAATGTCACTTGGTCAAGATAAATGATAATAGGCTAGCTTTAATTTATTTTTAAACCACAGATTGGAAGGAATCATCACTTCATCCAGTCTGTATAACTGGTTAATCTATGTTACAACCATTATCCATGCTTAGAAATGACCTCCTAGTCAATATAATTTCCTAGTGTTAGGCATCTCTAAAGATTTAGAACTAAATGAGATAATAACAGCTATGGCATAAAATGGCCAGGTTAATTTAACTCTTCATTCTTAAAATATCTCCATCCTTAATAAATGCTCTTCTCCTAAAACAGCCTAAGTCCAACCTAACAGTTGCACAAAGAATTAATAACTAGTCATGAAAGTTCACAAATAATGAAATCAAATGATAGCTTTTCAAGATGAATGATCCCATCCCATCCCCCTGCATAGAGATCTCCATTTAACTCAGTGCCGTTAGGGAATTACAAGAAATATTTCTTTCTCTGATATTAGATTGGACAACACTGTACTAAGATATCTCGGAGACATCTTTTGACAGACTTCAGAATCTCTTTTCTCATAGTCTTCTACAAGTAGGCCAAAACCATAAATTGCCTTCCATAAATGTCCATTGAATCAGTAACAAAGTTTTTTTTTAATCTACTTTTGCAGGTATGAAAAGAATCTACCATGAGGAGGATTGTTGATTGAACAGGGTTTTAATTTATTTATTTATATGCCACCTATATTACTTTTACATATCCTCCTCCTTCCTCCTGTTTTCCCCACAGCAACCCTGTGAAGTGAGTTGGGCTGAGACACCAAACTGGCTTCCGTGCCTAAGGTGGGACTATAACTAACAGTCTCCTGGTTTCTAGGCCACCACATCAACTATCTCTCACACAGAAGTGTTTTTTTAGTCATATCCCCTTAGTTTTCTTCACACATATTAAGTATATACATGGAAGGATTAGGTACTGCCAACAAGATAGATCACAATGGAATAAAATAGCATATATTTTGCAGAAGGAACACTGTGTTGAACTCTCAGGATAGCTCTTTTTTTAGGCACCAGAGAAAACACATCAAATGCTCATTCAGCTAAACCAAAACAAATTTAGAAGCATGTTAAAATTGTAGAATATGGGCTCATAATCAATGGCCCTTTAATCAAATGCTGATCATCTTCTCAGGACACTTTTTGTAGCCTGCAAATCTTTAAAGTAAAACTCTTAGGGAAATTTAGAGCTCATCCCTTCAATGTTTCATGCTTGTTATGGATATTGCCAGGGAGATTTGCTTCAGTGTTAGCATTTATATTTATACTCTCTGCAATCTGAATTAATTTTTGTCCTAGAGCCAAAGCAGTCCATTATGGCCCTCTGTTCTAACTGAAATATCCAAAAGGTGCTCCATTGGAGTTTGCAAAATGATGCAGTAAGCTCTTTATTATCATGATTGATGAATAACTATATAAATGAAGTTCATCCCTAAGCATATGTGCCAGATGTTAAGTATTTTGAATAATTGCTAAAAATGAACCATTCCAGAAAGCCCTTTTAAAACAATGGGTTGCATGCCAAGCAATGGGCTAAGCTAGCTTCTCGATATTATATGCAAGGATTCAAATTAAGAGGTGTGTGGGGGAAATATCTATCATTGTAAAATTCATTTTCCTTATTAACATAATTTAATATATGGTTTATTATTATTGTTAGTGCTCTGTGACAAAACAGGCAGCAAAAAAACTCCTTGTAATTCAGTTTATTCCACCCATGAACCTTACCTGATATTTTTATTCTGCCCTACCTATAAAAGTAACAACGCAACAAATAAAGGAAGAATTCTACCTACAAGCATGTTTCCTTATTCCCAGACTTCCTCTGGAATTCTTCTAGCAACATACAGGATATACCTTATGCCAGCTGCCACCACATATTAAATACTGCAAGAAAAAGAGCAGTAAGAGACAAGCTCACTATTCAATCATGGTTTCTTTTTAGAGGCTTCTTTTAATATAGGATGTTGCCACATGTTGCTATGGGAAGCAATAACTCCTCCAAAGAAGATCAGTCAGTTTGCTACCACAGACCACTTTCCTAAGATATTAGAAGCATTATCCCCAGCTTGCTACTTACCATGGAACCAGTTGGATGCTTTGCTTCACCCAAGGGGTCCTCCCTCTCTGAATTTAGCAGCATCTAGCTCACTTTGTCTGGACTCAGAAGCTACACTGATCCAAGTTAGTAATTGGATGAGAAATCTCCAGAGCATATTAGAGCTGTAGACTAGACCAGAAGTTAAAACAAGAGGAAAAAGATCGACAGCATATCACTTCCAAAGGTATGTTGTCAGTAAAACTACACTGATCTGTCCATGAAGTCACCAGGAGTCAAACTCAATTTGAAGGAGATTTTTACCTTCAAGTAAAGTAGCTATAAATCTTGTTAAACCTTCCAAAAGATAGACAGGAAATTGTCCCTGCTCTTTACACTTCACCTCTCAGCAGTTTGCATTTAGCAGAATACTGTCTTGGCCTCTGAGGATTATAGCTAATTATCCAGTTAACAGCAGTAAAGTAACCAATTTGTTTTACTGGTCTTCCATAGCTGTACAGTCTATACCTAAATATCCAGTGACTGTAAAATTAGGCATTGTTATTCTTTCTGTTTGATTTTGGTTTGTTGTTATTGTTGTTTGTACCTACGGGTAGTCCTTGACTTATGGCCACAATTCAGCCCAAAATTTCTGTTGCTAAGTGAGACAGTTGTTAAGTGAAATGTTCCCTATTTTATGACCTTCCTTGCCACAGTTGTTAAGTGAATCTGACTTCCCTGTTGACTTGGCTTGTCAGAAGGTCACAAAAGATGATCACATGACCCTGGGACACTGCCACCTATAAATATGAGTCAATTTCCAACTGTCTGCATTTTGATCACATGACCGTAGGGGGGCTGAATTAGTCATAAGGGTTAAAAGTCACTTTTTTCAGTGCCATTGTAACACTGAACAATCACTAAATATACTGTTGTAAGTTGAGGATTATCTGTACTTCTCACCACCTCCCGCATTCTGTTAATATTAAAAGCCAGGAGCTACCAGAGATCAGCCAAGAGAACCTGAGAGAGGGAACACTCATTGAAACATTTTTGGCAGCAGTTTCCTCAAACTGAATGGTCTTTTGAGCATATAGGATTGAAAGGTCCATAAAAGGACTTATTCCTATTGTTGGCATTTTGTCTAGCACTAGGATAGTGTTTCTCAACCTTGGGAACTATAAGATGTGCGGACTTCAACTCCCAGAATTCCCTATAATATTGATGTCCACAGATTTTAAGTTGATTAGGTTGAAAACAGTGTCCTAGGAAATACCGATCCCTAAGATATTTCTAGATCCAAGTAGTTTGCAGAAGCAAAAAGCTTTCAAAAACTTTCTAGTGGAACAGGGATTTTCTTATACATTAAGTACTTTTAAAGTAATTCAAGGGAGTGTATTGACATTATTTGTGGAGTTTAACATCCCTGTTTTGGGGTCAAGAACCTAACAGATCTAAATTTTTATTTCAAGAGAATTCAACAATCTTTTTTTCAATATTCATAGTAGCCAATTCCTTTAGTCAATTATTTAAGCATAAATATGTTATACATTTCCTTTTTAGTCTGAAAGCCCAGTCAATAAGATAGAGAACTTAGTTCCCTTTGGAGTCATCTGATCTGAATTATTTGGTTTCCCTCTATCTTTTGAATTCTACCATCTCTTCTTTATCTTCTAGTTTTCAGTTCTGATTGGTTCCTGTTTCTTGTTTAGGCATTCCTCTTTAAAATAAATTGTTAGATTCATCCTATAGTGTTGGTTCTTGCTTATTGTTTTACCTTCCTCTGGTGCCAGTTGAAGGATAAATCTGGATTTCAGTCCACATCATCCATACGAACATTTGCTGCTTCATTTTATGCTGGTATTATCATTTCCGCCTGAATAATATATTTGGCTCATCTCTGAAGAAGAATGAGAAAAATAATACTTTCAGGCTTCCAATTAAAAAGAAAATACAGATAAAAATTCTGAGTTGTATTTCAGGGCTTACTTTTAAGATAAAAAAATATGAACAACAAGATTAGTATTCTTGACCATACCTGCAAAGGTCTAAGTTTATTACCAACTCTAAAGCTTAGGTAAGCAGGAAAGACAAGATTAGAAAATAGTCTGCAATTCTAGGGTAATTGTTGTTGACATGGAATCTTAGCATAAAATTTAATAATTAATTGGCAAACAATGATAGTGGGATTTTCTCTTTATTGTTCCTGGGAAGTGAATGAAATAAGGTGTATTAAGACTTCAATTTTGCTTATTACCTCTTTTAAGTGCAAAGAAACAGAAACTCCCCTCCCCTGTTTTATTTTAAAAAAAACTGAACCTTTTAAAAATCTTTTTTTAAAAGTAATCCAAAAAATGCCACCAACTGCTAAAAATAATAGTTAACTGCCTTAGTTCTGCCCAGCTACACCTAGCTTGTCCAGAATTTAATGAAAAGTTAAACAAAATGCATACAGAATGAGAAAGACTTTATTCATTTTTTTTCCAAATAGGAGAAGAGAGTTAGTTGAGCTGAAGACCTGAACAAGTTTCTTGGATGAGAAACGAAATGTCTTCAAGGAAAACCAAGAAAGTCCAGTTGCCTCATGAAAAAAACCACCTTTGGAGTTAGCTGTTGCTTGTTCCGCCACCCTCTTTATTTTGTAATTAGTGGTGGCATTTATTAGAACGTTTTAAAACCCCAGTACAGCTTTCTTAACAATATATGCAAGGACGTTCATCAGAGAACAGATGGTTTCCTTAATGCAAAACTAAACAGTTCTAGAATGATGACAATCCATTTATCTTAATGTGTACATCCTCCAGCACATATTTAATCCAGCAATAACAGATTTATATCACATGAACTGCTTTACATGAAAGTTTCTGCAAGTTGGTGTTTTTCATTTTTCTTTTTAAGATAAAGCAAATTTATCATCCTTTAGTGGTGGTAGGATCAGGGCTCTCAGTAACAACAAGCAAATTCAACAGAAGACTCAACTAAAGCTACGACAAACCTCCCAGTGATAATCCTCAATGCCCCAGTTCAACACTGCAGTACACAATTGAAAACACATGAATTATTATTGGAGCGAAGGGAAGAGAGGTGATCAAGGTTATTTTTCTCCCAACATGTTTGAAGATATATTTTCGAGCTCCCAGTTGAAAATCTGAAGGAGAAGTCTCAAGACAACTTCTCAGGGTCAAAATATCTATTTCAGTTTTTCTCTGATATCTCTTTTTCAGAAATAAGCAACAGTTCTCCTGACATCCTAGAAACCCTGTGGACAGAGACAATAAACCTACTGAATCCTACCACAAAACTGCATTTTGCAAAATCCAGGAAGTTTGCATTTTTCTGAATCCTGCCAGGAAAAGGCCAAACTTTGCTGTGTAGGCATGGTGCAGGTGTCCTTCACAACCAAGGATGAGAGGTGAGCAGCAGGACATTCACAATAATGGAAGAATAATGAAACAGATGCATAATTTAAGCCTCTGGTTCTGTTATACATAGAAGACTGAGCTACCTGATTGTGCAATAAGTGATCTACATTGTTAGAGTTTTCTTGTTTGTTTGTTCCTTATCTTTTTCTGCCTCTGATTGAATCAGATTGCCATCAAATATCAGGCCACAAACTCAAAGGTTATCATACCTTCTTTGAATTTCAAATTCCCAATCTGAACTGAAACAGAGCTACTTTAACCAAGCCCAGGGATCAAGGGAGGTTTGAATGACCAATATTTAGGTTGCTATTTTTCTGGGTACAATTTTATGTTAAGCTTTAAAACAATTTGATTATAGCCTTTGACATTAATATGTGTAATCATTAAGACGTCTTTGCATAGTTCTTATATTCATAGACATTATTCATTACTGTTGCACAATAATACTATGGGCATTTTTCCATGAATGTGTCACTTTGAAATGTCATTAAAAGACCCTAGCCTATCCCTAAGCCTGTGTTTGTTTTGAGACACATACATTGCAATTATCTAGGAAAAGTTTCCACAATTCTCTTTCCCAAAGAATTCCAAAAGGTAGAGAATGCCTGGCATAGGTTTTTTCCAGCATCATTTTTTTCCAGGGAGAAGAAGAGCCTACATTGTGTGTTTCTCTGTGTGTGTTTCTGTGTGTGTGTGTGTGTGTGTGTGTGTTCCTAATAACTCTAAAAATACAAATCCCAGGCATATTTGTGCAATAGTATAAAATCCTTGAACTCTGGGATAATTGTAAAACAGCTGTTTATTGTTTAAAAACTATAAAACAATAAAATCAACCATTTATAGAATCTAAAAATCTAAAAATCGACTGCCTTAGCTTTTGCTGATCCACTGTCAATGTCATCAGAGTAGGGATTAAGGGGTGGGGAGTTTGCTTATAAGCCCCATTGACTTCGCGCCCTACTCGAAGCGAAAGCTAAGACAGTTGATTTTTAGATTTTATAGATGGTTGATTTTATTGTTTTATAGTTTTTAAACAATAAACAGCTGTATTACAATTATCCCAGAGTTCAAGGATTTTATACTATTGCACATATATGTATATATGTATGTATGTTTGTGTGTGTGTGTGTGTGTGTGTGTGTGTATATATGTATATGTATAGCTGACTGAGGACGACTAAGGAGTCAGAAATGCATCTCAGTTTCCCTTTAATTCTTTGTTAGTAATTTACACAAATATATGAATTGTCCGGTGTGACTACTGCCTGTTTGATAGCCTTCAAGATAGGCTGAAAACAGGAAATAAAGATTTGCCCCATGTTTGGGGCCTAGCAAGGTAATCTAAATAGTTAACATTTGAAATATATGTATATGTATATATATATTGTAAATACACATTGCCAAGTTTGTAATGAAAAGATAGAAAAGATAGTAATTCAGCTCCAATGGAAATAAATGTATCCTACATAATATTTGTATGTCAACAATTTAACACGTGAAATGTTCTTTTAATTCAGAGGTAGGCAGTCTTTGGTCTCCATAACATTTAACTTTGCAGTGCACTTACCATGCACTTAACTTTGCAGGGGGGGTTCACAATGCAATGGGGCTACATTATGCATCTAGATCAGGGATGGCGAACCTATGGCATGCGTGCCACAGGCAGCATGCGGAGCCATCCCTGTGGGCATGCCATCACCCAAGAGAGAGGCAGGGCCAGGCTGCCCTGCCCCCTCTCCACATGCTCCTGCACTCTTGCTCTCTTTCTCTCTGCACTGAGAGTCAGGGAGCAGCTGCAAGAGCTGGGCGGATCTGGGCTGGATGGTGGAGGCAGCTACAGCACGAGTCAGGTAAGCCTCTGGAGCAATTTTGCACCACCACCCCTGGCTGATCAGGGTGGCAGAGGCCTTTTTGAAGCCTCTGGAGCTCACATCCATTGCCAGGGGGCAATTGTGCGGTGCTCCAGCAGCCCAATCTGGGCTCCAGAGGCCTGCAAAAGACCTCTGTCCTACGGATCTAGGGCTGCACAACGATTTTGTGCCCTCCCCACTGCCAATCCAGGCTGCTGAGGTGCCACAAAATTGCCCCACAGCCATGAATGCGAGCTCCAGAGGCTTCAAAAAGGCCTCTGCCACCTGGATCGGCCATGGGGGGGCGCAAAATCACTGTGCAGCCCTAGATCTGTGGGGCAGAGACCTTTTCCAAGCAGCGGCAGGGTGATCCATGCAGAGGACAGAAATTGTGGCAGCAGCAGGACAATCCATATGGGGGGAAGCTGCGGGAGTGGCAGGAGAATCTGTACAGGGGGGAATGGAGGTAGCGGCACAGCAATCCTTGTGATGGCTCAGCCAGGGCTTGGGGGACTCATGGGGCATCAATCTTCCCTCCTCCCACAATGGCAGGCTACTACTCACCATGCTGTGGGCCACTGGGAGTCAAAGGCTGGTTGTGACCACCCTGCCCCCGGTCAGATTGAGCCAGCCACCTGGGTTACGGGGGCTGAAGGAGGTTCTGCTCTCCAAAAGGCCAGGGCTGGGGCCAAGAGGAGGCAAAGATCCATGCCATTTCCTGGTTATTTGTCTCTGGCTGTAGGCAAAAATCTGCCCCATTTGCTGGCTGTTTGCCTCCAGTGGGAGGCAAAGATCCACTCTATGCCGAAACCAAACATTTGCCGCGAGGCAGCTGTTTGCCTCCAACCAAAGGCAAACAGCTGCCTTGCGCTCCCCTCCCATGGCCGATCCAGCCGGCAAGGGCCTTTTCAAAGCCTCTGGAGTCTGCATCCATGGCCGAGAGGCTGAGGTGGGCATTTCAGCAGCTCCACATCATGCGAGGCAGGAAACTCCCAGTTTTGGGAGTGATGTGGCATGGATCTTTGCCTCCAGCCATTTAAAACTGGCTGTTTCCCACCATGTGTGTCATGGCAAGTTGCTGGTTTCGGGAGAACTGCCAGGAGCCAGCCAGCCAGTGAGAGCAGGGTTGGGTGGGGGGATTGGGATCTGGCCCCTTTTACCTTATCTGGGGGCTGGAGAGAAGTTGCCTGCCAAGCCATGTGTGGGGCAGCAATGTCGGAGGCGGTGGCCGCCCAGGCAGGCTCTGGTAAGCCAGGCAGACAGCGAGAGCAGGGGATCTGGCCCGTTTTACCTCATGCAGATGCTGGAGAGAAGTTGCCTGCCAAGCCTTGTGTGCACAGCGGTGGCAGCCCGGGCAGGCTCTGGTAAGCGAGGCAGGACCGAGGAGCCAGCCAGCCAGCCAGTGAGCAAGAGCATGGGATCTGGCCCCTTTTATTTCATCCGGGGGCTGGGGAGAAGTTCCCTTCCAAGCATTCCTGCCCGCCTGCCCACACTCTTCTCCCTGTCCCTGTCCAAGGCTTTCGTTGTTGTGAGCATTTCTGTTGAGGATTGGGGGGGGCTGTTTGGCCTTTATTCCCCTCCCATCTGCTGGGTGGTTGCAGCAGGTTTTGGTCTCTTCTGTCGTGCTTTGAGGTTACCCACGAAGCATGTTTGTTTTTGGGGGGAATCCCCACTCCAGTTGCTAAGCTTGCTTAAAGCCTCTTCCGTTTCCTCACCAGACAACCCTTTGTCTGCAACCAGCCCCAGCCCCTGCCTCGCCTTGTCTTGCCCCATGGCAATGGCACCCTTGCCCTGCCCCCTCCCTCTCCTCACCTCACCTTGCAGGATGAGCCTCCCACTGCCCCACTCGCCAGAGAAATCCTGGATCTCCTCCAATCCTGCCCTGCCCCCACAGGCATCCCTCCCCAAGAGCGACATCTAGATGGCCACGCCCACCCCGGCCATACCCAACCATGCTGCCATGACTACCATAGCCATGCCCACTCAGTGGTCATGCCCACTCAGTGGCCACATCCCCAATACCCAGCGATGCATAAGTGGGTTTCGCATTGCAGTTTGGGTACTCGGTCTCAAAAAGGTTTGCCACCACTGCTCTAGATAGAGACTGATATTTCTGTTTTTAAAAATTGGGAATTAACTGTATTATTTTAGGACAAGCTATTTTTATTGCCTCAAAAGGAAAGGAAACTGTATTTCTAATGTGTAACATTTGTCCCACAGATATTTTGATGACCAAACTGGAACAGAGGTAGATGAATATTGGAATTCAACATTCTGGAGGCACAAGCAATAGAACACAGCCAAACTAGAGTCTTGGACTTTAAAAGAGCTAATTTCAATAAACTTAGAGAGACCATGGGAAGAATTCCATGGATGAGAATCCTAAAGGGGAAAACAACTCAAGAAGCTTGGGAAATTTTGAAAAGTGAGATAATAAAGGCCCAGTCTAGTATAATACCAATAAAGAAGAAAAATAACAGCTCTCAAAAGAAACCAGTATGGCTGCATAAAGAACTCTCTGATAAACTGAAAGATAAAAAGGACAAGTATAAGAATTGGAAAGAGTGGCACATAACTAAGTCAGAATATCAGCAAATAGCCCGTACCTGCAAAGGTAAAGTGAGAAAAGCTAAGGCTCAAAATGAACTAAGGCTTGCAACCAAAGTCAAAAATAACAAAAAATGCTTCTTTCAACATATAAAAAGCAAGAAAAAAGTTAAGGAGATGATTGGTCCATTAGTGGGGGAAAGTGGCAAGAAGGTGACAAGCAATAGGGAGAAAGCAGAACTATTTAACTCATTTTTTGCATCTGTCTTTACACAAAGGGAAAAAAAAGTCCAACCTACCAAAAACAGTGCCATAAAAAACAGAATAGAAACGCAAGTTAAGATAGGCAAAAAAATGGTAAGTGAACACTTGTCCAGCTTAGACGAGTTCAAATCACCAGGACCAGATGGATTACACCCCAAAGTTCTCAAGGAACTGGCAGACATGATCTCAGAACCACTGAACTATATTTTTCAAAGATCCTGGAGCACTGGGGAACTACCAGAGGACTGGAAGAGAGCTGATGTAGTTCCCATCTTCAAAAAAGGGAAAAAAATAGATCCAGGAAACTACAGACCTATCAGCCTGACCTCAATACCTGGGAAGAGTCTGGAAAAGATAATCAAACAACAAATCAGCGAACACCTAGATGCAAACAAAGTCATCACTAAAAGTCAACATGGGTTTGTCAAAAACAGATCATGCCAGACAAATCTTATTACATTCTTTGACAAAGAGACAAAATTAGTGGACCAGAGGGATGCTGTAGATATAATTTACTTGGACTTCAGTAAGGCATTTGATAAAGTAGATCACAACCTACTACTTGATAAGATAGAAAAATGTGGGTTAGATAGCATCACCACCAGATGGATTCGTAGCTGGCTGACAGGCCATACATAGTGTGTGGTCCTCAATGGAACTGCATCCACATGGAAGGAAGTGTGTAGTGGGGTGCCCCAGGGCTCTGTTCTGGGCCTAGTGCTCTTCAATATCTTCATTAACGATTTGGATAAGGGGATAGATGGGGAACTCATCAAATTTGCAGATGACACCAAGCTGGCAGGAATAGCCAATACTCCAGAAGATAGGCTTAAGATACAGGAGGATCTGGACAGACTCGAACATTGGGCACTATCTAACAAAATGAAATTCAATGGTGAAAAAAGTAAGGTTCTACATTTAGGCAGGAAAAATCAAATGCACAGGTATAGAATAGGTGGTAGCTTGCTCAATAGTAGTAACTGTGAGAGGGATCTCGGAGTCCTAGTAGACAATCACTTCAATATGAGCCAGCAGTGTGCTGCAGCTGCCAAAAAAAGGCAACACAGTGCTAGGCTGCATTAACAGAGGGATAGAATCAAGATCAAGTGAAGTACTAATACCACTTTACAATGCTTTGGTAAGGCCACACCTGGAATACTGCATCCAGTTTTGGTCACCACGATGTAAAAAAGATGTTGAGAGTCTAGAAAGAGTACAGAGAAGAGCAACAAAGATGATTGGGGGACTGGAGGCTAAAACATATAGGGAACGGTTGCTAGAATTGGGTATGTGTAGTTTAACGAAGAGAAGAGTGAGGGGTGAGATGATAGCAGTGTTCCAATATCTCAGGGGCTGCCACAAAGAAGAGGGAGTCAAGCTATTCTCCAAAGCACCTGAAAACAGGACAAGAAGCAATGGATGGAAACTAGTCAAGGAGAGAAGCAACCTAGAACTAAGGAGAAACTTCCTGACAGTTAGAACAATTAACCAGTGGAACAACCTGCCTCCAGAGGTGGTGAATGCTCCAACGCTGGAGGTTTTTAAGAAGAGACTGGACAGCCATTTGCCTGAAATGTTATAGGGTTTCCTGCCTGAGCAGGGGGTTGGACTAGATGACCTCCAAGGTCCCTTCCAACTTTATTATTATTATTATTATTATTATTATTATTATTATTATTATTATTATTATTATTATTATTATTGAGAGAGAGACAGAGAGAGAGAGACAGAGACAGAGAGAGAATGGTGATACAGACTATAGTGATATAGTGGAATATATATGTAGAGAGTAGACATGTAGAGACATAGTCATAGACCTTTTGACAAATATATTGAGTTAATAAGTAACTTATTCCCACTTTCTGGCTTATATTAAGACAGTTAAAATAGTCTAACTGTGTTATATTTACATAGCACATAGCCATGAAGCATTTCTGAAATGAATGCAATCAATTTCCAAAGTATGTAAACAAAGAAGCTTGCGACTTTGCCCTGGAGAATTAACACAAGACCACATTTCTGAGGTTTCCCAATCCCCCCCACCTCACCCCACCCCGCCACTACTACCACTTACTCTTTTGGGTGGCAAGTAAATAAACAAGGAATCTCAGTCTCATAATCAAAAATAGAATTTTCTGAAAGTCACCTTCCAAGTCTAACAAATTACATTTAAGTGGGGGGGGGGTAGATTGTCTTTCCTCTAGAAGTCAATGATTGTGTGCTTTTGTGGATGATTTTTAAAATCATCTTTAAATTTTAACAGACATGAAAATAAATCTCTCTCTGTGCATGTGTGTGTGAGAGAGAAAGTATTGCCCTCAATGGCAGAAGAAATGGGTCATAGCTAAAGTTGCAGAACAAGAGTTCAAAATCAAAAGCATCAGTTACCCTTCTATAATAGATGTAATAGATCCATGTTGGATCATGGAGAAAGCTAGAGAGTTCCAGAAAAACATCTACTTCTGCTTCATTGACTATGCTAAAGCCTTTGATTGTGTGGATCACAATAAACTGTGGCAAGTTCTTAAAGAGATGGGTGTACCAGACCATCTTATTTGTCTCTTGAGAAACCTATATGCGGGCCAAGAAGCAACAGTGAAAACTGGACACGGAACCACTGATTGGTTCAAAATTGGGAAAGGAGTCCAGCAAGGCTGTATACTGTCACCCTGCCTATTTAACTTATATGCAGAGCACATCATGAGAAAGGCAGGGTTAGATGAATCAAAAGTTGGAATTAAGATTGCTGGAAGAAATATCAACAACCTAAGATATGCAGATGATACCACTCTAATGGCAGAAAGTGAAGAGGAAATAAAGAGCCTCTTGTTGCGGGTGAAGAAGGAGAGTGCAAAAGTAGGGTTGAAACTTAACATTAAGAAAACCAAGATCATGGCATCCGGCCCTCTCAATTCCTGGCAAATAGATGGGGAAGAAATGGAGGTAGTGACAGATTTTATTTTCCTGGGCTCCAAGATCACTGCAGATGGGTGTTGTGATTCAGGGTCAGCCTGTGGGTTCGGCAGTTGGGTCGGATGATTCAGAAGAGGAGGAGGGGGTGTTGGAGAGCCTGCAGAGGATAGTCCTGAGGCTTCTCAGAGCCCTCAGCCAGGTCCCTCTCATCTGGTCACTACACAGACCCAGCTGTGTGAGCCTGACAGCATGGATGAAGATGACCCACAGCTGGCCCTGTTCAAGGACGCCCGACGCAGGAGGCAGTCAATCAGGAGTAAACAGAGGAAGGCAATGGGGCACCTCGGAAGGAAGCAGAGAGAAGCCACGGCTTGAACTGTTTAAAAGGGGAATGTGTGGGAGGGCTGGTTTGCTGAAGGCAAACGTTTGAATAGCTCCTGTTTCATGGTTCGTGTTTTGGTTTTGCTCTGTTTGCTCTGTTTTGTGTCAATAAATTTGGCAGGCTTAGTTCCAGCCTCTTGCCTTTTTGTATAGGGGTTGTCCCTGCCTTTTCTGCAGGGCTGGTAGTAGGTACAGAACAATGGGGACTGTAGCCAAGAAATTAAAAGACGCTTGCTCCTCGGGAGGAAAGCCATGGCAAATCTAGACAGCACACTAAAAAGCAGAGACATCACCCTGTCAACAAAAGTGCGTATAGTCAAGGCTATGGTCTTCCCAGTTGCAATGTATGGCAGTGAAAGCTGTGTCACTGCGTGTTTTTTTTAGTTTTGCCAGCTTCGCTCATTTCTACTTGTACATCTTTTTCTGCTCTGCACCTGCATATTATCTTATCATGTAACCATAGTGACTCCAGCTATGTCCAGCCATGTTTTGGTTTTAAACTGTTTTGTGCACATGCCTAGAAAAAGTTTCCCACAGTTACTACTCTTTACTTTGTTCTTCTGCCTGATGAGAGAATGCAGTCAGTTTTAGGTCTTTTGTTTTCTCATTAAACATTTTACTATAGAATATGCCTTGGATTTCTTTTCCTTGATATTGACCATGCAAATGAACCACGGTCCATCCACCTCTGGTCGGACTATTAATTGTTCTGTGACATTAACAGTCCGACCAGAGGTGGATGGACCGTGGTTCATTTGCATGGTCAATATCAAAAACCATAAAAAAGGCTGAGCACCAAAGAATTGAGGCCTTTGAACTGTGGTGCTTGAGAAGACTCCTGCGAGTCCCTTGGACTGCAAGGCAATCAAACCGGTCAGTCCTAGAGGAGATCAACCCTGACTGCTCTTTAGAAGGCCAGATCCTAAAGCTAAAACTCAAATACTTTGGCCACCTAATGAGAAGGAAGGACTCACTGGAGAAGAGCCTAATGCTGGGAAAGATTGAGGGCAAGAGAAGAAGGGGACGACAGAGAATGAGGTGGCTGGATGGAGTCACTGAAGCAGTAGGCGTGAGCTTAAATGGACTCCAGAAGATGGTAGAGGACAGGAAGGCCTGGAGGAAGATTGTACATAGGGTCGTGATGGGTAAGACTCAACTTTGCAGCTAACAACAACAAAATAGATGTTTTGAATTCAAATAACATTACTGGATTTACAACACCAAGAGATACTTAAGGTTGTGGGCACATTTATTATTTCCTTTGCATGAATCGGAGAAAAAGAAAGAAAACAAAGAACAGGATCATATCTACTGTAGAATAACACAGTTCTCTATTTTAATGACATGGTTAGGTGTCTTAAGCAAGCATACAAAATGGAGAGAACAAAACTGAAGCATTCAAGTTGTTTTAACATCTCCCTCAGAATTTTAGATAGACAGTTTTCCTTCCAAGATGCAGTTACCGGTTTCTATCTCCAAACTGTGTCAAGTTGCTATGTCTGTTTTTAACCCTTCTCCAAGTACATTTAAATCCCATGTGTTGAGGCTTTCAATCAAAGTCACACAATTCTACAGCTACAGGGTAACTGTCACTCAAAAACATCTAAGCCTTGGCATTTCTGTCTATGGTTTACACAGGGGGCAATAATTTTAACCTATAACATTCACAAAGAACTACTCGTTTTTGAAACAACAGCTGAACAAGTGTGATTTCAAATAACTGTGTTTCTGATTCACATTTTAACCCATACCACATTGAACATGCTTAGGCTCTGGGTAATGGTTTTATAATGTAATCCTTCAACAAGAATTGACAGCTTTTTCTTAAGAAATGTATCAGTTGCTTAACTATAGTGCACTTCTATTAAAATGGAAATCAGAATCAAGAATGTAAGACTAAAGAGCCTTGGAGAGATCATCTAGTGCAACATTTTTCAAACTTGGCAGGTTTTAAGATGTATGGAATTCAACTCCCAGAATTCCCCAACCAGAATACTTCTTCTGGCATTCTGGCATTGTTCCCTCCTTGAACAATTTTTACTATTAGTAAATTCTTCCTGATGCCTAAGGAAAAACTGTTTCCTTGAAATTCAATTTCAATTGTTTCATATCTTAACTTTCTGAACAAGTCTAACTCCATGTTTTATATGACAGCCCTTCAGATACTTGTAGATAAATATCAACTATTGATATTTATTGATATTTAAGAGAAGACCCTATGATCCTTTCTTCTCTGGGGTACATATTCTCGATGCTTCCAATCAATTATAATTTTTTCCCTTCCTTGTTCCTTATAATATTAGTTGAGGTCCTATAATTAAGTTCCATTTTTTTCAACTTGGACCTAAAATGTGATGCCAGAAATTGATTTAATATTCTAGGTCAGGGCTTTTCAACCTTTTCACCCATTGTACCACTTTTAGGATAAGGCAATGTCCGAGTACCACCAGTCGCCCGGCAAGGTGTCAAAAACTTGATCCCCGCCACAAAAAAGGGAAAAAAATGATAAAGTACAGGTAGTCCTTGACTTACAACAATTTGCTTAGTGACTGTTCAAAGTTACGCCGGCACTGAAAAAAGTGACTTATGACCATTTTTCACACCTATGACCCTTGCAGCATCCCCAGTCCAGTCTGGCTAGAGATTGATAAGGATAATAGAGATAGGCGCTACTGGCGTCTAAATGAGAACCTGTTTAGAAATCAGGAAAATGTGGAAGAATGTAAAAAACAGATGGTTTTTTTTTAAACTAATATGAATAAGGGTACTTCTATGGAAATGGTTTGGGATGCTAGTAAGGCTTATATCATGTGATTTACATTCAGATGCTTGGCAACCGATTCATATTTATGACGGTCACATTGTTCCAGGGTCATGTGATCGCCTTTTGCAACCTTCTGACAAGCAAAGTTAGTGTGGAAACCAGATTCACTTAACAACCATGTTACTAATTTAATTTCTCTTTCTTTCTCTCCCTCTCTTTCTTTCTCCCTCTCTCTCCCTCCATCTTTCTCTCTCCTTCTCTCTCTCTCTTTCTCTCCCTCTATTTCTATCTTTCTCTCTCCCTCTCTCTATTTCTCCTTCTTTCTCTCTCTCCCTCTCTCTATTTCCCTCCCGCTTTCTCCTTCTCTCTCCCTCTATTTCTCTCTTTCTCTCCCTCTGTATTTCTTTCTCTCTCTCCCTATTTCTTTCTCCTTCTCTCTCTCCCTATATCTGTCTCCCCCACTCTCTCTTTCTCTCCCTCTCTCTATTTCTCTCTCTTCCTCCCTTCCTCTCTCCCATTGTCCCTTCCTTCTTTCCTTCCTTCCCTCTTTGTCCTTTCGTCCTTCCCATTGTCATTCCCTTCTTTCCTTCCTTCCTTCCAAATCCATTTTTACCAAGAAACCTAATGCCCACTTAACTCTTTATGAAGTGGAAAGTTGGGGAAGATCTATCAACAAAACTCGGAGGTTGCCAGCTCATTTAATAAGCTTTATTCCAGCAACAGAAACACCTCACATTTGCTCAGAGTTGATCCACACACACCAACAATGCTGCTGTGGACTGTGGGGCAGGAAGGCACCATTCACACGGGCACACTTCACCCCACTTGCCTTCTGCAGACGCAGCTGGAGTCCCGGGTGGGGGAGATCTGGGGCTGAGGCACACTCGGGGAAGCACACGGCAGTAACTCACAACCATCTGCTCTTGGGGGACGAAGGAACAAAGCCGGCCAGACAGGGCTTGGAGTGGTTGACCGTTCCAGATCACAGCTGCACTTCCACCTTTCCCAGGGCAGCCCCCACAAACGGAGCTCAGGGCAGGGCACCAGCATGCCCCACTGCCACAGAAGCAGCCCACTGGAGCAGCTCCAACTCCCTTCCCCAGACAAGGAATGCTCCTTTGGCCCCAGATTTGGGCAAGTCAACATCTAACAATGTCCCATTCTAAAATACTGAGCCGGCTCTTCCTGCTTGTCCCCGACACAACCACCAGGCACATGCTCACGTACCACCAGTGGTACGCATACCACCAGTTGAAAAGCCCTGACCTAGAATGAGCAAAATGGCTGCAGGCAGGTTGTAGAGTTGACATTCTATTTCTCATACATGATATTTTAACTCTTAGCTCACTCAAAAGGATCCCTTAACTGCAACACTCTATTCAGCTTCAGAATTTCTATCCATGGGATACTGCTTAGTATTTTTAATTTTTTGTTGAAATTGGATCTCCTGAAACAGTGAGAATGGTTTTGATTGGTTCTATTCTATATTTCCATTTCTCTTTCAGTACTATTTTGAAATACTATATTGTTAATGACAGCATCCCAGATTCCCATTGCCCTTACTTCCTGTACTAGCTTTATTGTACTGATGAAATTCAGTTGTATGTTATTTGATCCCATTATCTCTTATTTAAGCTTCTGGAAAATGAAGCTTATAAGCAAGACCTGCAGTTTTGTCTGAGTTACTTTTCTACCTGATTTCCAGAGATATGAACTTCTCCCACCTTTACTACAAGGGACACATGTAGATGTTCCCGTAACTTCAGGTCAAGGAAGATTGACTATTGTTTAATGTCAAATCCTTACATCATAACCTTATCTCAATCTTGGTAGCCAGGAGTATATATCTCTAGACTTTTCTGATCATGTATGAAATTGCATTTCTCACCTCCTGCTTTTACAGCCCCTGCTGTATGTATGAAATGTAGCACTCTAGTGGTGACTGTGAAGTGGTAGTTTTTAAAATCTGCTAGCTCTATGATTGCTTCAGAAGGTAACATAGGGAATCAGCCCATACAGCCTTATCACCTGCCTTGTGACTTGCATATCAGTTGGGACCCTTTCTTTTCTGCACAAGTTGACACATGTAGGGAACACCTTCGAGTCTTCCTCAACACAAAAGTATTTCCAAATTCCCTACACTTTTAATCTTGGATAGACTGATCATCTTCATTCTTTCCCAAACTTGATCTGGCACACAAGTCTGTACATTGAAGCAGGTCTCTCTTCCAGGTGAACTGATGCCCAGATATTGGAATAAAACTCAAAAAGCAGCTCCTTGGCTTGTCCAGGAAATGAGAAAGCACTTATATAGAAATACTGAGCTAATAAATCTGCTTAAGCCTGCAGGGCATTTGGTCTTTGTAATCAATAAAATTGACATCTTGGCTGTTAGATCTTTCTACAGCTTCATCCATTGTCCCAAGTTGTCACCTAGCTAGGCTTCCTTATATAAATAAATGATACATTTTAAGCTGGATTCCCAGCAATATCATTCTTTAAAAAATAACATAAATTGACAAAATGAATAAATAAAGCCTCAATTTTTTCAATAAAAGATAAGACAAGGGGATAAAGGAGAAGAATAGTAAGTTCCAGTAGTTATTTTACTTAAATAATGGACTCATCTAGATAAATTGGATTTCAAAAACCAAAGCTCAGCATCACATCCACTCCAGAACATCCAAATGCTTAAGTTGATTTTGGTAAATAAAGTGGGTACACCTTCCAAAAAAACTTCCCTGTTTTTAATTATAGTCTTTTTCCAATAAGATATTTAAGCTATTACATTTGGAGTAACCAGAATCTCTATATATCACAAGAGATAAAATCAAAAGGCAGCATTTTAACGCAGAAATTACATCTAAGCAATTAAATGAGTTTTCAGAGTTGAAGCCATATAGCCTACAGGTCAAAGTTCATTGAGCAATCTGGATCAAATTATTTATTTTCTGTTCTAAACTAGCTACAGGGCTAAGCTCACTTTCTAAATTATTTAATGTTGATGAACTTGTTTGCAGTTTTCCATATAATCATTTATCAGGATCCTGATTAGGGCGTTCTATCTTATTTTAAATATAAACCTTGGTGACTATATGGTCATAGTGTAAGAAATGCAAGGTGTATTTTTTGGGTTGCTATTATTATGAAATTTCAATAACTGCAGAAATTGAAATGCAGTGCATTCAAACTGAATAAATATATATAAAAAAATCTGGATAAGTATTAAACTAATGCATGCACTTTGCAGCTGTCTGTATACATTTCCTACTTGTGACAGAACCTGTTCAAACGCACAAGTGTTTAAGCCTCAGTATGAATCTTACAAAAATATCATCAAAAAACTAAGTTGCAGTGAAACAGTTAGTAGTTTATTGGTTGGCTTCTATTGGATAGAAGGAAGGAAAGAAAGGAGTCCCTGTGGATTTTACTATGCTAGTCATTGTCAAGTATAGTGGGCAGTAATCATCTCCATTTCAAGGCCATCAGCCAGGGCTATGTGAAGACATTTCTGGGCTCATGTGGCCAGCATGATACCACTGAAGTCGTATCTATTTATCTACTTGCATTTTCATGCTTTCAAACTGCTAAATGGGCAGGAGCTAGGCAAAGACAGGTGCTCATCCTGTCACACGACACCCAGGTCTTGAACTCAGCAGCTTAACAGCTGAGTCATCATGCCTTCTTATTGGATAAATAGCATTTTATTGAAAAACTTCTGTGAAGGACAAACTTCTAATTAATGTTATGGCCTATCAAGCTTGTTAAGTGATTTACCAGTGGTAGAACTTTGCAACGTTAAGGCATAAAGCATTAAATTGATATGATTAGATAATTTTAGCAGGCAAACAGCATTTACTGAAAGGGCTGTTTCAGCTCCATTTCATCAAAAACAGGAAGGAAAATGAACTGAATACATTCAAGCATAGGATCAGACAAAAAGTATGCTACTATAGATATTTTAACTACCCAGATTCCATTGATCTACAGTAGAGCTTTTTTCTTAAATTGATTCTCCATCTTGTCTCCTCATTCTTTTGACAGCACACAGCAGGAAGCTATGTTGACATGCAAAAAACAGGATCTTGCTGTAGGCAGGGCTAAAAACCAAAAAGACACTGATTAAAACAAAAAGAGTCTGATGCTACAATTTGATCTTAAGATTATTGATCTCGTCAGTCACTTATGGATGCATAATAGCTGTTTAACTGTGTAAAAACTCCAAGGTTGATACTCAATTATCACAATTTTAAAAAGCAAAGAGTTCTATATGATTAGAAAAGGGCATCTTCCATAAATAATAGAAAAAATGATCATTGTACAATGTCCTGACTGCATGATAATCCAGGTTAAAGACCAAATAATCTTTAATGTTTCAGGAATTTGATGTTTGCGAGTTTGTTCTTTGCTTCTTTCAAAGTTGTTATGCCAACTTCTCTACTTCTGGTAACAGGTTTAACCAACCTAAAAGTATTTTTTTTATTTTATTTAGATTTATATACCGCCCTTTCCCGAAGGACTCAGGGCGGTTTACAGGGCATTTAAAAAAACAGTCAATACAAACGTTAAAACAAATTAAAAGAGATTAAATAGAACCCTGAGAAAATTAAAACCCAGTTAAAATTAAAATTAAAAATATTCTCAGCCTGGGCCAGAGAGCTCGAAGAGCCAGGTCTTCAGGTCCCGGCAGAATGAACGGAGGTTGGGGGCAGTCCTAAGCTCCGCAGGCAGCTGGTTCCACAGGGCAGGCACACCCACTGAGAAGGCCCTACCCCTGGGTGTTACCCACTGGCAGTCTTTAACCGGCGGCACCCTGAGGAGACCCTCCCTGTGGGAGCGCATTGGAAGAAGGGAACTTGATGCTGGCAGCAGGTGTTCCCTCAAATATCCCAGACCCTCGCCATTTAGGGCTTTATAGGTCATCACCAGCACCTTGAATCTCACCCGAAGGGCAACTGGAAGCCAATGCAGCTCACGGAGTAGAGGTGTTACATGGGAGTATCGGGAGACCCCCATCACGACTCTTGCGGCCGCATTCTGCACCAGTTGAAGCCTCCGGGTGGTCCTGAAGGGCAGCCCCATGTAGAGAGCGTTGCAGTAGTCTAAACGGGAGGTCACGAGCGCATGAATGACTGTGCGTAGGGCATCTCGGTCCAGGTAGGGTCGCAACTGGCGCACCAGGCGAACCTGGGCAAAAACCTCCCTGGTCACAGCTCCTATATGGTCTTCAAAAGTGAGCTGCGAATCCAGGAGGACGCCCAAGTTGCGAGCGCTATCAACGGGGGGTAACACCTCACCCCCCCATCGTTAGAGATGGAATAGTCTGGTTGACCCGAGCTGCCAGTATGCACAGCCACTCAGTCTTGGCAGGATTGAGACAAAGCCTGTTTCTCCCCATCCAGACCCGGACCGCTTCCAGGCAACGGGACATCATGGCGAGGGCATCGCTTGGTTGGTTTGGCGTGGAGAAAAAAAGTTGGGTATCATCAGCGTACTGATGATACCCCACCCCAAAACCATGAATGATCTCGCCCAGCGGCTTCATATAGATGTTGAACAGGAGGGGCGAGAGTATAAAAAGTATAAAAATATTCATTTCCAGGTTCACATTTTTTAAAGAAAATTCAAATACACTTCTGTATAATACATTTGTATTTATATCACATCCATGGGACATAAGTCAGAAGACCATTATAGTAGAATCATGACCTTCTGTGACATGTTGATACAATTAAGATAGTGACATGTTTTCTTAGGGAATGCCTGTTAACAAACTTTTCATTTCAAAAGACAAACATTTTAAAAGCAACAATCAATATTTCTAGTTGGACAGAATTGCAGTTCTTTTTCAAGCAATGACAAAGATCATAGGATCTAGACCAGGGACCAACAACCTTAAACACTCAAAGAGCCACTTGGACCCATTTCCCAGAGAGAGAAAAAACACTGGGAACCGCAAAACTCGCATGTGCGTGTGCGCACACGAGGGGGGGGGACTTGATTGAAGAGTTTAATTAAAAAGAAATAGAGGCTGCTGTGCATGAGATCTCTCTCTCTCTCCCTCTCTTTCTCTCCCTCCCTCCCTCCCTCTCTCTAATCTTCTGCTCACCTGGCAAGCTGGCTCCACACTGTTCTGGACAAGCTGACACATTCTTATTGGGCTGGCTCTCCAGCTGCTTCCTGCTTCCTGTGGAGACATAACAAAGGCAGGAGCCCTGCCCAATCAGCTTGTCAGCTTCTTAGAGAACAGTGTGAGTTACACACACACACACACACACACAGAGAGAGAGAGAGAGAGAGAGAGAGAGAGAGAGAGAGAGAGAAAGGAAGCACAAGTGCCTCTTTCTGTCTCTCTCTCTGCAAATGGCTGGAAGCTGCAAGAGAAGGCTGAAAGAGCCGCATGCGGCTCCAGAGCTGTGGTTTGCCGACCCACGATCTAGACATTATTCTCACCTCACATTTGTAGTTCTTACTCTATTCACAGGGCTAATCTGCCCTCCCCTGTTGGCTCATTATTGGAAGATAGTGTCAAGCGCCAGGAAAATCAGGAGATCCAGACTGTTCAAATAGAGATTTAGTGTAAGCTTGAGCTCTCTACAAGAATCTGAACTACTAACGGTCAAGGGAAATTATCATGAGATAAGAGTAGAAGGAATTCAAGGTAGGCTGGACTTAGATATCTTGTAGATGTGAAGGGACTCATGACTGATGATGTGCTTGACCCCTCCCTCGGGCTCAGCCTGGTCATCTCCTACAGGCAGAAATGAATAACATTTCCTTCTATAAATCCTGATTCATCTTCAAAATGATCTCAAGGATTCTGCTCCACTTCTGAAGTACACTGAGTATAGTATGTTGAAAGCTAGCCTCAGGGCAGCAAAAGCCCTTCAACTGAGCCAATGATTTGTATAGTCAGTAATGCCTTTTATAGTTACTTTTTACCATGAGTGCTGTAAATTTCAAAATGGCTGTAACAATTGCCTTATATCATTTCATTGTTTTTCTGTAACCTGAGGGAGAAAGTTCTCATTTCTTGTTCTCCAGCAGCCCCAATAATCCATTATCAATATGTCTTGATCTGAACAGGTTTTTCTTACACCATCATGGAGACGTGGTGGCAGAGTGCACACACATGGCCAAACTTTTCAAACTATCATCTGCAATCATCACAGTTTTCAACTACTAAAAAAATTACTTGTACATGAAAATTCTACAGGCATGCCCAAAGAAGTGCCTTTTTACTGTAACTAGATGTTGAACATGAACCATATGTGTATGTTTTGCAGGAAAGTTAGTATTACATATGAAACATTTACCAAGAAATTCCACTTACTAGTACAGTGCTTATTCTTTCTAAATATCATGACGAGAACTGAAGTTTCATTAAGCAGTTTCAGAAGGGAAACAGAATAGAAATAAGATGAAAGAATTCTATTTAATAATAGGCTAGCATAAATAAGCAACATAAACATTTTCTTCAAAAATGTTCATACTTATCAAGTTTTGTCACTCTCCAACCCTGCATTTATTTTATAGGATGCTTTAATTTGAGTTTTGTGTTTGATCTTAACTCTTAATTATATGTAACAGTGTATTTTAATAAACTTTTAATCAGTTAAAGTATAGTTAATCATTTGAGGAATAAATTTCAGTGATGTTCAGATCAACAGATACTTTATCAAAAAGGTCTTCAAGACTAAATAGATTTATTAGGCTATAAACTATTGAGAGAAGGAGCTCAGTGCGGAGATACTAATGTCCTAATAAAACTATAAGTCCTGAAAACGCTATTAGAGACTGTGTCCATTTTGTCACCAAGATTAACATGTTACTTCCCCATTGTTGCCAAATAATTTAGAATTTGTAGATTGGATAGCAAAAAGGTTAAGCACAAGAAAAGAAACCTGGGTAACTGCAATTAATAAAAGTTTATTAATGAAATCTCAGTACTTACAGCATCAGTGAGGAGGAAATAACATAGCATCTGTTCACAAAAGGTTTGCCTTTATAGGGCAGATCCTATAGTTCCCCCCTTCCTCTCTCCACCCTTTGGAATGCTCAACCCAGTCTATATAAGATCAGTTAGAATATTCTATTTGCTTTGATTCTATAATTAAAGAATGGAGGGAAAAAACACATAGGCAAATACTAGAGAATCCACATCAAAAGAGACACAATAGAAAAATCTGGCTGTTAAGCTATTTGGTGGTGAGGCACATGCTCAGCCATGCAGGCAGTAAAAGCGGTAAACTATTAATTTCTTAAGGTCAGAGGGGAAAAATATTTAGTTCCCTGCTCACATGTGATAAGCAAGTGGCACTCGACACTAGAAAGCATCTTGTTGTTGTTGTTTTTAGTTGTGAAGTCGTGTCTGACCCATCGCGACCCTATGGACAATGTTCCTCCAGGCCTTCCTGTCCCCTACCATCTTCTGGAGTCCATTTAAGCTCATGCCTATTGCTTCAGTGACTCCATCGAGCCACCTCAGTCTCTGTCATCCCATTCTTCTCTTGCCCTCAACCTTTCCCAGCATTAGGCTCTTCTCCAGTGAGTCCTTCCTTCTCATTAGGTGGCCAAAGTATTTGAGTTTCAACTTCAGGATCTGGCCTTCTAAAGAGCAGTCAGGGTTGATCTCCTCGGAAAGCATCTTAGGAAGAGGTAATTTGTTTAAGCAATCTCTTCCCAGTATAAATTGAAAAAGTACATCAGTTACAGGATACCCGTATTCTACCCCCATACCTTTTATATCAAAGACCTATTTTTTTGAATATCAACCTCTAGTGAATTTGGTGGGAGTATACAGTATACTAGGGGACGCGGTAGCTCAGTGGGTTAAGATGCTGAGCTTGTCGATCAGATGGTCGGCAGTTTGGTGGGTCAAATCCCGAGTGCCGCGTAACAGAGTGAGCACCTGTTACTCATCCCAGCTTCTGCCAACCTAGCAGTTCGAAAGCACATAAAAATTCAAGTAGAAAAATAGTGACCACTATGGTGGGAAGGTAACAGCATTCTGTGTGCCTTTGGCGTCTAGTCATGCCAGCCACATGACCACGGAGACATCCTTGGACAAACGCTGTCTCTTTGGCTTTGAAATGGAGATGAGCACTGGCCCCTAGAGTTGGAAACGACTAGCACGCATGTGCGGGGGAACCTTTACCTTTTTATACAGTATATGGCATATGTCTGGCATTGTTGTTGTTAGTTGCGAAGTCTTGTCCGACCCATCGCGACCCTATGGACAACGTTCCTCCAGGCCTTCCTGTCCTCTACCATCTTCTGGAGTCCATTTAAGCTCACACCTACTGCTTCAGTGACTCCATCCAGCCACCTCATTCTCTGTCATCCCCTTCTTCTAGTGCCTGTCTGGCATAGTTTGTCACTAACCTCATCCCTGGAAGTAAAGTCACATTTTGGGTCACAGCTGGGAACAACAGACCATAGACATTATGGCAAGCAACAAAAGAAAAATCATTAAAGGTTCTAACTAAGTTATCTGGAGAACCATAGTGGTCAACAATTTGGAAGATATCACTCTACATTCCAATGCCATCCAAATGGAAACTTAACAGAATGTGCAACCTACCATATCCCATACTTAATTTATGCTAGCAAATATAATGAATAGGATCATCCAACATAGATTAGAGCCCTACATAGAAAAAGAGATATCAGATGTTCAAGCTGGCTTTAGAAAAGGCCAAGAATCATGAAACATTATTGCTGATGCACACTGGGTAACTGAGAAAGCCAAAGAGTAGCAAAATAACTCAGTACATACTTCACTGATTATAGAAAAGTCTTCAGCTGTGTCAATCATGTTAAGCTGTGGAATGTGGGATCCCCTAGAAAAATGGGGATCCTCCCCAAAAATCTTATTGTCCTCATACAGTCATACACAGCGCAAGAAGCCACAGTACAGAGAGAACATGGTGAAACAGGCTGGCTCTATGTTGGCAAAGGAGGGTCCATCCATATTTGTATAAAAAGCACCTACAAAATTAACCGAAAGGAAAGGGTTTGCTGGTGACAATCCAATTGCCCAGGGGACACCTGATTACCAAAATAATGTAATCTTCAAGGAGGTCGCTTTCATGTTTTCTGACAAAGAAAGGTGAAGGGTATATACTTTCCCCTTATTTATTGAACCTACATGCTGAACATATACTGTATTAAGAGAAACTGGATGAGAAGAAGATGAGCATTGTTTTAATACTAGAGGAAGAGACATCAATAATGTACAGTATGCTGCTGACATTACTCTTAACAGTCAACAGTGCAAAGGATCTGCAAGGTCTACTAATAAAAGTCAAAGGGTATAGTGAAAAAATGGGATTAAAATCAAATGTAAAGAAAACCAAGCCACTTACAACAAGTACAACTAGCCTTAAAAATGACAGTGAAGATACTGATAGCTAGCATTTGCTGTTTATTTATTTATTTAATTAGATTTTTATACCGCCCTATTCCCGAAGGACTTTGTTTAGCATAAACCATTAAGAATAAAGGAACAAGCAATCAAGAAATATGCTATACACCAGCATTTTTCCCTAAAACTTGTATAACCATGAACTGAATTTCACTCACTCACACACACACACACACACACACACACACACACACACCAAGGGTGGAGAACAGATGAAAATCCCCTACCCACCCTAGCATTGTCTCTAATCTGGAATGGCCACAGCTACAGTACAAGCACTACAACATGCAATGAGAAAGAGCAGTACAGATTAAATGTATCATGAAAATCCTCCCCCTCAAAAGACCAAACAAACATAAAACCTACTCATGCTAACATTAAATATTATAAATAGTTTTGATTACAGCAAGAAAGATTTAAATATTCTGTAATGATTTTTCTTTGTGGTAAGCAGTAGTTAGAACTTAAACATTTAACTTTGGCTGGATCATGACACAATTTTTTTTAACACCACATGAAATGTTAAGTGAAGTTATTGTGAGCTACATTTTTTTTAATAAGGTCAGTTTGATTTTTGTAAGTAAGAAATAATTGATTTGAAGATTTGGTCTAATTCCCCTGGCTCCCTTCCTATTTTAAATTTCAGAAGAAGGAAATGTTTTGATTATTGTTAAATTGAAGATGTGTGAGAGCTTAGTACCAAAACACAGGAGAAAAAGAACATGATATATTTTCTTTGTACATTCCTGTCAGTAAAATCAATCATCAAATGAATCAAAATACTTTCAGCATCTTATATGGAGAAAAAGGTAGCCTTTCTTGTTTTATTTTTTGTTAAGGTTTCTATAATTTCCTAAATCAGCACCAGTGTTTTAGACCTGGAGAGTTCTCACTATTTTTCATACAAGGTTGTAAATGATCCTTCTCTCATTAGTAGAACACCTTTAGGTACTAATTAATCTCCTTTTAGAAGGCTATCTTTCTCTATATTGCTAGCACATGGATAGATGATGCATTATAACAGTTGTTTAATTAAAATGAGGGGGGAAATAAATAAATGCAAACCAACCTTTTTAATTCCATCAAAATACTTCTCTGTCTTAAGTTATATGTGGTTGTAGTAAAAGATAAGCTACAGAGAGACGAACACCATTACAAAAATAACACATTTCTTTGAAACGAAAGCAAAATAACAACTTTTGCTGACAATGAAAATACAAATAAATACAAGCAAGAAAAACTAATTAAGGGACATGGAATTGACACTGGCTAAGGTGAAAGAAATGGATAACCTATTTATAGGTTGTACAGTACATGGATAAGGTAAAGATGTTTTTATCAACAATAATTGCACAGCAATCAAATTCATAATATTAAAATGTGGTTCCAAAAGCAAGAAAAAATGGGAAAGCAGCAAGAATTTGTTGGAAAGACGCTCATATCTGATTTCTTCTTTGAAAAACAAGATTTCTCCTGCATGGGTAGATGAATTTTATGGGATAGAAATAGCATCATATGTTGTGCAAGTAGAAAACCTTCTATTTCCTTATGTAAATAGAATTTGATGCCACCCTTAGCAATATGAAGCTTCAACCATTTTTTATTCATTGGAAAACTCATAGTAATTAATTCCTGAAGGCAATTCCTTGTTTTCTTTGAAGGTTGGTGCCAACATCATTCAGGCAATTTCAGGTCAACTAGAAATGTTTGACTGTTGAGCCACAAAGATAAAGCCACTGTCATTTTCTTTCCCAAATCGTTCTTAAATGCAGTAAATCAATACTGCAGAAGTCATCTGTGTGAAAGTATGTAAGCATCTTTTTTTCAAGCCTCATAGATAATTTATCTCCAAGTCTTTAAAAAAAAGAATTTCAACATTATCTTTGAATAGACTTTGATAGTTTTGTTGGGACAAAGAATAAGCAAGGCTTCTTAAAGGTTTTTACTTTAGACAATATCTAATTTCAGTCTGCTGATTGATTTTAAGTGGGTTTTCTTACCCTGAGTAAAGTTTCAAATATGGAATTTTGATGGAAATTATGCATGAGCTGAAAGTGAAAATAAATTCAATTTTTCCTTCCTCCTCCCAAAGACTGCTAGAGTTTAAATTGATCTTGGTTGCATTGGAATATTATTGCAATTTATACCTTACATCCCATGCCTCATTCTTGAAATGGAGAAATTAGTTGTCTCGTGTAAGAGTAGAAAATTTTTATAAAATTATTTTAAATCATTTTAAAGAAGAGATTTGTTAGCTGTATGTGCTCATGTGCATATATATTGGTATGTGTCTCTGAGAAAGATCTTTAAGCACATATTGTTACCAATTTTGCCATTTATATTCTGTTTTCACTGTTCTTTTAACATTTACCATTATGCCAACGATATATGCAATATTTGTTTGGTAGTGTTTTAATTATTATTTTGGCTTCATTAGATGCATCACATTTTAATTATTCAAATATATTAAGTGTACCCAGTAATTTGCTTTTAGTCAAGGTAAAATCAATTTGATTTCATAATGGATTTATAATTCAAAATAATTATTTAGCAACTGTCTAACTACTTCACAGTAGAACATAGCAGAGCCAATATAATACCATGTTCACATTCTTAAATGACTGCGATCTTCATATATCAGTATTGCCATATAAATATGAATCTAAATATTAAATATGCTGCCTTTAACAGTGATTTTTTTTTAAAAAAATGGTAATAGTAATACAGTCAATTGGGAACATCTTCCTATCTGAACTAAACAAACTTTTATAGAATTTGAGAACATTTAAGCACTTAACATTTAAGTTCAGAATCCATAATCCATAGAAAATCATCATCAGGACTGCAAGAAATTACAATCCAGATGAAATCCTATTGTATAATCTGTATAATGCACAGCTTCATCCAGAATTACAATATAAGAAATTGTTGACATATTTATATAGAGTGGACTTCCTATATCAGGTTTTCACATTTCAGCTGTATTCTTATTCTTATCTGGATAAACTTAAGTCAGTTTACCTCATTTCTGAATATCCATATTTATTTTTATTTTTTTATTTTAATTCCATTTATATCCCGCCCTTCTCCGAAGACTCAGGGCGGCTTACAAGCTTAGCAGTAGCCTTCATTCTATGTATATGCCTGCTTATTAGGGCTTTCACACACACACCCAAGCGGCATTATTACAAAGTCAGCTTAATTGCCCCCAACAATCTGGGTCCTCATTTTACCTACCCCGGAAGGATGGAAGGCTGAGTCAACCTTGAGCCTGGTGGGATGCGAACCTGCACTAATTGCAGGCAGCTGGTGTTACTTAAGGAGGCATTAGCCCACTGCTCCACCAAGGCAATATTGTGGAAAGAGCAGTTAAAGGATTTTTTTTTTATTCACCATATCTGAGATTCTGAAATAACTGCTAACAATTATTTTAAAGATTTATTAAGAATGCAGTTTTTCTTTTCTTTTCTTTTTTTTAAAGACCCATTTTGCTTGACACACTAAAAGGATACAAAAAAAAAAGATAACTGAAGATTGACTAAAATAATGTAATTTGGAAAATACTATGATCAAAATAATTAATCCTGAATACAGGGGACCAGTTGCTTTTTCTCAACCCCAGCACCTTCAGTGTTCTTGCCGGCTTTAAAAAGCAAGCTATATTGATCATCCCAAGGTGCAAACTTGAAATGTTGATAATCATTTTTTCTTGAAAATTAGTACAGCTAAGACATAGCCCAGTGATCCAGAATTACATCCTTTGCCTCTGAAGTTCGACTTCTGTTTCCGTGGAGACCTTAGCTATTTCTCCAACAGATAATGGCTGCCCTCTAGTGACATAGATATATCAGCTAGAACAGGAAAAAAACCAACACATGCTGCTTAGTGGAATCTCTCAAGATTAGTATAGAAAGGGAAAAGAAGAAGAATGCTTAGGTTGTAAGGAGATCTCTACCACAGTATATGATAGTTGTATTCCTTTAAAAAAGGAGAAAAAGAAACAACAACAACAACAACACATTTATTATTTCCCACTGAAATGTTATCAATTTTATCATCTTCCTGCTTCGTTAAAATATTTCCCCTTGTGATAGAATGTGATAATTCTTGTATATAAATACAGTATTGTTAAAAGTAACATTTAGTTCAAATTGATACATTTTAAGCAAATATTTCTTCTCTTCATTGTTCTCCACCATCCCTCTCACTCTTTTTAGCCCTATCTCAGAACCACTAATAATTTTACAGGGCTGCTAAATAGTCCCATTCCTAGCTACATTCAAAGGGTACAATTCTGAACTGTTTTCTGCCTATTTTCTTGGAAAAAGTAAACGATAAACCTGAAAAAGAGGCAAATCTGAAAGAGATTCATAAGGATTAAAAATATGTTTATAACTTTGCTTTATAAAGGAAAATTCAAGAGAAAAACCAAAAAAAGGTAAATAATTATATTAAATAAATCTAAAGGACAGCTTTCTGAAATAAAGGACATATGGTTATTCTAGCTACTATGGAGAAAATGCAAACCATTCCTTTATTGTGGGAATCTCTATATTGCTATGTGCATTGTTGTGTTCCAAATTGTAACTTTTTTTCAGAGAAAAAATAACTTGATCTGAAACATGCACAGTCATAAATATATATTTTTAATTTTTTTATTAGTTTTCTAATATTACAATAGTATCTTTAAAAAGCAACATGGTGTCTGGGTTACAATAGTTCCATTTCAGACAAGTACATATTAGTACAAATCTCCAAATTGTTGTAACCAATATTTCCTCTCTCTTATTTCCTTTAATACATATTATCTCTTATCTAAATTAGCATACTTCTCATTGCTATCCATCAGTCATTTAATAGTTTTCTTATATTTGTCAATACTTTGGTATTTTTTATATTTTAACATTCCATCTTTAAGACATCAAACACCTTATATATTTTTTCCAGCTTTAATTTTACATTGATATTAAAATTAAACATTTAAAGTTTCTCATTTTCATATATCTAAATAACCTCCTTTCCCTTTACACAATTTTCTCCGATACCTAGTAATGTAAATACGCTTCTTATTTATCTCATTTCCATATCAACAAGTTAGTAGTACAATATAAGAATGGTAGTCATTAGGATACGAATTGCAAGGAGGAGAAAGAGGAGGAGGACAATATAATATTCTTATTTCTCATTTATATTTTCCAATATTGAAAATTAACCAAAATTTCTCCTGTTTCAACATTTAATACATCCTTTCATGTCACTACATCCAAGTATATTAGCTATATGGAAACTAGTCAAGGAGAGAAGCAACCTAGAACTAAGGAGAAACTTCCTGACAGTTAGAACAATTAACCAGTGGAACAACCTGCCTCCAGAGGTGGTGAATGCTCCAACACTGGAGGTTTTTAAGAAGAGACTGGGCAGCCATTTGCCTGAAATGGTATAGGGTTTCCTGCCTGAGCAGGGGGTTGGACTAGATGACCTCCAAGGTACCTTCCAACTTATTATTATTATATTGTATCATTCTTAACATATATACATCTTAATCTATTTCATTTAAAGAGCTCAATATTTCAATGTTAGTATTCATACATACATTTTTTTAAAAAAAAAATTAGTCAGTATTTTTATCTACTCATCAAAACAATCTCTCGTAATCCAAGTACAATCCTGTCTATTTTGGTATTGTCTATTTCAGGCCTCTTAAGTATGTCCATATTTCTTCAATCTTATTCTTGCTTTCTTCCTTTGCCATGCCATTTTTCGCTTCTTTGCCTCAGGGTCATCAAAGCATTCTTGTGTTATGTCATATTGAAGTAGCCCTCCAGTCTCCATTTTTGAAGGAATGAGGGGTCTGTTAACAGTGCCAAATCTTCTCATTATTTTCACCACTTTATATAATTGTCCTGGACTGAAGAAATTTTGTTCTACCTGTTTCTCATTTTGGTCTTCAAAAGTCTGTGCTTGTTGAGTAGTTAATTCTTCTGCCAATGTATTTGATTGTTCAATTTCTTCTGTTAAGTTCTGTCCTGATAAAATATTATTTGTAGTCACAGTTTGAGTTTGTTTCTTTGAGATGCTTTCTAATTCTTTTCCAAAAGCTCTTATTTCATTGCCAGCTGTAGAAAGGAACTGATAACTTTGGTAAGATATTTCCCACAGAGCATAGATTTGTTGTTGTAACTCTTCCATGGTGGAGTTTCACATCTGGTGTTCAAGGTTAATCTTATCTTGTTTTTCTTAAATATCAAAAGAGAGACCCTGATGGCTTTTATTGTGATCCCCTTGTTTGTAAAAGACTATTTAAAGAGATACAACCATCAGAGAGATGAGCCATCCAATATTCAACCAATGGAATAAGTAGTATTAATAAGTTGGGAGACAGATTGTTTCCTTCTAAATTACTCTACTGCCTACTGCAGTTGTTAGTTTTGAAGCAGTATAATGCTAATATAATTCTAGTTCTGATCATGGATAACATCTACAGTATATGATGGAATACAAGTGTTTCTCTCTGTATATATTGAGAGGTAATTTCTTCCTTTGTATTAAGCAACAAAATATTTGGGTCAGATTCTTGAAGAACATCTTCTGTCTGTACGTCTCTTCTTGATATATGTTGCCATTATTCTCTGGCTGCTATAAATGAATCTGTTTTAGGTTCTGGACTAGTAGCAATAGAGCATATAATAGCATGGTTTCAGACCAATTTTCAAATAAACTACAACAGAAACAGCAATGACCAAATGAATCACAATTCCTTGCATACAGAACATTTCAGAGATGACAGCAAGACTACTACACCAACACAACCTCACAGTAGCCCACAAACCAGCCTCAGCTCTCAGATGGACCCAGTGGTGGGATTCAGTCAGTTCGCACCAGTTTGGCAGAATCAGTAGCTAATTTTTTGTTGCCCAGGCCCAGAGTAGAATTCCGGAAGCAGCATCCACACAGAGAACTGGTTGTTCACATATTTGAATCCCACCACTGGACAGACCCTATCAAAACCTAAAGAGCCAACAGAAACAAATCAAAGATCAGGCATCATATACCATGTCCAATGCAACAAATGTGAAAAGAACTATGTGGGCCAAACAGAAAAATGCTATCTACCAGTTCGATCTAATTGGAACCACAATTATAACCCAAGCAAAGTCAAGGAGAGAAAGAGAATTCCTCGAGAGGACAAGGGAGACTAAGATGCATTTCTGACTCTTTAGTCTTCATCAGTCAGTCAGAAATGCATCTTAGTCTCCCTTAATTCTTTGTTAGTAATTTACACAAATATATGAACTGTCCGGTGTGACTACAGCCTGTTCGATGGCCTTTGAGATAAGGCTGAAAACAGGAAATAAAGATTTGCCCCATGTTTGGGGCCTAGCAAGGTAATCTAAATAGTTAACATTTGACTCATATCTCCCCTTGCAGAAAGCTAACATAGAGCGAGAGAGATCCTGTGGCTTAAGAGGTAAAAATACTGCCTAATATGCAATCAGCCCAGGTTCGAATTTCAGAAGGGTATGACTGACTGATGAAGACTAAAGAGTCAGAAATGCATCTTAGTCTCCCTTAATTCTTTGTTAGTAATTTACACAAATATATGAACTGTCCGGTGTGACTACAGCCTGTTCGATGGCCTTTGAGATAAGGCTGAAAACAGGAAATAAAGATTTGCCCCATGTTTGGGGCCTAGCAAGGTAATCTAAATAGTTAACATTTGACTCATATATGACAATCCCCCCAATAAGTTTTGCAATGCATATGAAGAAAGAGCATCTTTCTTACTTGTTCCTTTCCAACTATTGTTAGCAAAATTGAATGGGTATATATCCTGAATATACGTATCAAGGCTCAAATTGTTTTGTATTAAAATTATGCCACTTTGACAGGTTGCTATTATAAGATAAGAAAATTAATTATGTACACTAAAGAATATTGATGCATATTCTTTAGTGTGTATTTGAATGTACTTGAATGTATATTTGAATACAGCCATTAATTTTCTATATATATATAGGAGTTTAATATCTTGCTATGAACCCCTCCCCATCGCATCACTGAAATCTGTTTGGCACTTCACCCTTCTGAAATCTTAGTGGAGCCACATAGATACAAGCTAGAAGCTTTATGTGCTGTAAATTCATGTCATAAGTCTAAGAACCAGAGCTTTTTTTCTCATAGAACGCTCAGAACAGCGTTCTGGCACCTTTTTTTGCACACACACACACACACACACACACACGCACATACACAAAAGCTTTTGCACAAGCTGTGCTACACCCTCTATTGGCTTTCAAAAGCCAATAGGAATTGCTGCTCAGCGCACCAAAAGACCTGGCTGGCTAACGTTGCATAGGCAAGTTGTCTGCAGCAAAGGAGAGTTGGCAGGAACTTTGCACCCCTGCCTGCTGCCCAACTACACCATCTCAACTAGATAAGTAAGAGAGGACAAGGAGTGGGAGGTGGGTTTTGCAGAGTCCATGTGCACTCCTTCCTTGTGCTCACCCATGTCATCAAGGCTGGTGGCCTACCTGGTGCTGGACCTGCGCCACCGTTACCTCGACCTGTGCGCCTATGTGGCTGCCCTGTAGCACCTGGCCCACACCACCTCCGCTGCCTGCACTGCGCAGCCTTGCCATGTAGAGCAGGCCCCGCTGGTCCCACAGCACCAGCTGCACCAGCTCCGGCCCCAGGAGGCTACTCACCACCAACACCCCTTGTGCCCATGACCAAAGCAGCGCCACCGCCCCAACCTCCTGCGCCCACCAAGATGAGAGTTCCAGCACCTTTTTTTTTTTTTTTAGAAAAAAAGCACTGCTAAGGCCTATATTGCAAGTGTGTTATATATGTAAACAGTTCAATAATACTTCATCGACAAAGTATATAAACTAAGAAGCCGTCTGACAGGAAAACACGCGGGAACTTTGACAGCTGTTCCCCGCACAGCGCAGGCGCCACCACTGACAGCTCGCGGCTGTCAAACTCCGGACCATGAGGAAGCCTGAGCTGTCAAAGCGTCCACCGCACAGCGCAGGCGCAACCACTGACAGCTCGCGGCTGTCAAAACACCAACCATGCGGAAGCCGGAGCTGTCAAGAGAAGACGGCGCGGATTGGTCCCTGCTTGACACGGCGCCAAAATAAACACCTCTGATTGGTCCTCGCTTCCAGCTGCCGGCTATAAAAGCCGGACAAGTTATTCTATGTTTGCCTTGCTCTTAATAAACCTGTTGTTAACTAGCCTGTCGTCCTGAGTGGTCCTTAGGCTACTTCACTGGCGACGAAGGTGGGATCGCTCCGGAGCTGAAGTCACGGCCGAGGAAGAAAGTTCCCGGCAAAGAGCTGTCACGGAAGTTTTAACTTCCATCGGAGCAACCCAGGACCGGACGACATGGCAAACTTCGGCCGTGTGAGGGAATTTGATACCCGCCATCCCGAGAGATGGCAATCACACCTGGGCCAGGTCGAGGGATTCCTCCTCGTCAGTAAAATCACTGACGACAGAGCAAAGGCCGCCGCTCTGCTGTACATCAGCGGACCTCCTGTGTACGATGCAGCCGTCGGGTTGTTCAGCCCGGTGCCCATCACAGAAGTCTCCTACGCGGACCTGGTGGACCAGCTGAACAAGTACTACATGCCGGCTCGTTCAGAACTGTACTGGCGGGTGCAATTCGCCCAAAAGAAACAACGGCCGGACGAGCCCGCCAACGAGTTCATCGCCGGGGTCCGACACGCCGCACGGAACTGCTGTTTCCCCGACCTGGAAGACCGCATCAGAGACCAGGTGGTGATCGGTCTGAGGGACGAGAAGCTACAGAAGAAACTAACTTCCAAACCCGACATGAGCCTGGCAGAGCTGACCAGAGAGATCATGGCTTACGAGCACAGCCACAAGAAGAAGCCGGCAAACACGACCCCAGAGAGCCCCGCGACCGTCTATCAAGAAAGCGCAACCTTCAGCGACAGCGGAGAGTCGGTGGATTTCACAGATGGAGAAGCCCTGCAGCGCAGGATGGAGCGCCGGCAACCGAGGAGAGGCGACCCGTCGGACCGCCGTAGGTCCAGGAACCCCCCTCCGCCGCCACCGCGTTACGAGCAACGAGCCGCCTGTGCCAGCTGCGGGGGCAATCATGCCCGAGGAAGCTGCCGCTTTAGAAACGCGAAATGCCACAATTGCGGGAAGACTGGCCACATCAAGCCGGTGTGCCGCAGCAAGGGCCGGGACAACATCAATGATGTGGAGGCAAATTCCCCAGGTAGGCCGGCTGCCCAGGCCAGCAGAGAAAACCCACCAGGGCCCCTGGTAGAGACAATTGACAGGGTAAACAGCATAAGCTCCAAGGTTAAGATCTGGGTCAAAATTCAGGGGGTGCCCTGCCACATGGAAGTGGACTCAGGGTCAGCAGTCTCCTTAATTTCGCTAACAACATACCAGGAGATCTGTCAGCAAGGCCAAGAACAAATTCCCTTGAGACAAACCCAGGTACATCTAGCTGATTTCCAGAAAACCCCCATTCCTCTGGTAGGGAGAGCTAAGGTCGTAGTGCAGTACAAGGGGTTCAAGGGTCCCTTAGAGGTTTTAGTTACGCCGGGGAACCGTACTAACTTGATAGGGCTAAACTGGTTCGGCCCACTTGGTATCGCCTTAACGGGGGTAAATACCATTCAAGCACCCAGCCTGGAAGCCGTTTGCGACAAGTATGCCGACGTCTTCGATGGCACTTTAGGGAAATATACCGGTCCCCCCATTTCCTTGCAGCTAAACCCAGCAATCCAACCAATTAAAATAAGAGCTAGGAGGGTACCCTTTGCCCTTAAAGAAAAAATTGAAAATGAACTAGACCGCCTCATAGGACTTGGGGTGCTTGAGCCAACAGAGGGGGGAACCTGGGAGACCCCTATTGTCACCCCAATCAAACCTAATGGTGAGGTGAGAGTGTGCGCAGACTATAAGGCGACAATCAACCTAGCCCTCAGCCCCCATGCTTACCCGGTGCCAGCGGTAAGGGACGTATTTGCTTCCATCCGCTCTGGCGCCATTTTCGCCAAACTTGATCTCACGCAGGCGTATTTGCAACTGCCTGTCACTGACGACACCGCGGAAGCTCAGACTATTGTCACCCACCGCGGTGCCTTTAAAGTAAAAAGGCTCCAATTCGGCATATCGGCAGCCCCGGGTATCTTCCAGGGTATCATGGAGAAGACCCTGAAGGGAATACCCGGGGTCTGCCCCTATTTCGACGATGTTCTCATCGCCGGGGAAAACGAAGCTAGTCTAGCTGACAGGCTGTCAGCTGTGCTGAGCCGGCTCAGAGAAGCCGGCCTCAAACTTAAGCGGGAAAAGTGCTCTATTGGAGTCACATCTACAGAATTCCTAGGGTACAAAATTGATAGCCAGGGTATTCACCCCACCACTGAAAAACTAAAGGCTATTCAAACCGCACCCAGCCCTAGGAATAAGCAAGAGCTTCAATCCTTTTTAGGACTATTAAACTTTTACCATGCCTTCATCCCCCATAAAGCCACCATTGCGGAACCTCTGCATAGGCTCCTGGACAAGGGCACAGCTTGGTCCTGGACCAAGGAACATGAAAATAGTTTCCAATCGTTAAAAAAGATTATTTGTCACAGCTCAACTATTACCCTTTTCAGGGAAGACACCCCAATATGCATCGCTTGCGATGCCTCTCCCTATGGAATCGGGGCTGTGTTAAGTCACTTATTCAAGGACGGTACACAAAGACCCATAGCATTCTATTCACGCACTCTGACCAAAGCTGAAAGAAACTACGCACAAATAGACAGGGAAGCCCTAGCGATAGTAGCAGGGGTCAAAAAATTTCACGACTACTTGTATGGAAGACCATTTACTATAATTACGGATCACAAACCCCTGTTAGGCATATTCACCTGGAATAAAACTACTCCACAAATTCTCTCTCCGAGAATATTACGATGGTCAACATTCTTAGCAGCCTATTCCTATCAACTAATACATAAGCCAGGTAAAGAATTGGGACACGCTGACTGCCTCAGCAGACTACCCATGCAAAACATAGACTCAGACCCAGCCCCTGCCGGTCAGATTTTAGCAATCTCCCAACTCCCAGAATGCCCCTTGACTGCAAACATTATAGCCAGTAATTCAGCTAAAGATAAAATACTTACCAGAGTCCTCAAATGGGCCACAACAGGGTGGCCAGCTCAAAACCCACAACCCCAATTCCAACCATATTTTAACAGAAAAAATGAGATCTCAACACATAGAGGATGCCTGCTGTGGGGAAATAGGGTCATCATACCAGAGAAAAACATAGACCAAACATTACACATTTTACATGAAGGACACCCAGGCATTGTAAAGATGAAGGCGATGGCTAGAAGTTATGTGTGGTGGCCAGGCATAGATAAACAAATAGAAAAGTATGTGGGTGGGTGTTATACCTGTCAAGCGACCAGGAACGAGCCACCCCAAGCGCCAATCCATAAATGGGAAACTACAAGGAACCCTTGGTCACGTATACATATAGATTTTGCAGGACCTATCCAGGGCCAAAGTTTCTTAATTGTAGTGGACAGCCATTCTAAATGGCTGGAAGTCACTCCCCTTAGAAAAACAACGTCCGAAGCCACTATTCAAGCCTTACGAAAAATATTCGCTACACACGGCCTTCCAGACACCATAGTTTCAGACAACGGACCTCAATTCACCTCTCGTGAATTTCAGATGTTCGCTATGAAGAATTGTATTAGGCTGGTCACGTCGGCGCCGTTCCACCCATCGTCGAACGGGATGGCTGAGATTATGGTACGGTCCACAAAAGAAGCTTTGAAAAAATTCATTAAAGGGAACTGGCAGAGGCGTCTCAGCCAGTTCCTCTTGGCACAACACACAACTCCTTGCACAACAACGGGCAAATCACCGGCTGAATTAAGATGGGGGAGGCGGCTAATAACAAGACTCGACAGACTGCACCCTGACACATGTCCAGAAGAAAAAGAGCACCCCCACCCCACCCGCACACTCAACCCTGGTCAATTGATATGGGCACGATCATACACAGATAAAAACAAGTGGGTCCAAGGGACAGTAATAAAACAAACGGGGCCCATCTCATACCTTATAGCCACGCAAGCACATGGCAACATACGCCGCCATATTGACCAGCTCAGACCCAGACAACCACCACACAATTCTGAGCAACCAGACAATACCGGGATACAACTCCCACCGGAAATGCTGCCTATCCCAAACCAGGAAGAGGAACAACAAAACGAACAACCAGAACCAGACCAGCCTCCACCCCTTCGCCGCTCAAACAGGAATCGAAGACCACCCACCTACCTAAAAGACTATCAGTGGGCAGGTTCAAACGTCCAAGAAGGAAGGAACGCGCCAGGGGAGGGGTAAGGGGTGTGTTATATATGTAAACAGTTCAATAATACTTCATCGACAAAGTATATAAACTAAGAAGCCGTCTGACAGGAAAACACGCGGGAACTTTGACAGCTGTCAAAGTTCCCCGCACAGCGCAGGCGCCACCACTAACAGCTCGCGGCTGTCAAACTCCGGACCATGAGGAAGCCTGAGCTGTCAAAGCGTCCACCGCACAGCGCAGGCGCAACCACTGACAGCTCGCGGCTGTCAAAACACCAACCATGCGGAAGCCGGAGCTGTCAAGAGAAGACGGCGCGGATTGGTCCCTGCTTGACACGGCGCCAAAATAAACACCTCTGATTGGTCCTCGCTTCCAGCTGCCGGCTATAAAAGCCGGACAAGTTATTCTATGTTTGCCTTGCTCTTAATAAACCTGTTGTTAACTAGCCTGTCGTCCTGAGTGGTCCTTAGGCTACTTCACAAGTACCCGTTACATTCCAAATATAGTACTAAGGGAAAAAAAGCAGGGCTATCTAAAGTTGAAACAAGTGCATGGACATGGATCATAGCACATTGGGTTCTTTCCTTAGTGAAACAAGTCATGTCACAGTTTGCAATTACAAATTAATATGGTTCAGAACAGTCTTACAAAAACATCAGCAGGATCTCAGCTTCTCCAGGGAGATGTTCCTTACAATGGCTTATAAATGTGTGCTAATTGTAGTTAAACAACATATCACTATCTAAAAGTTCAGCAGGACTTAGGATAATTTTTCTCAGCAATCAAGCCCCTTTTTACAAACCAATGTGATGGGCATTATGGTCTGTGTAAGGGTTTAGGAGCACCTAGGAGATCCTCTAAAGTCAGAACCTCCCAAGACACTCAAGTATCTGGATTTCTGCCTGGAAATTTGATTTCTAGGCTTTTGTTTGTGTCACAGTAACCTGATAATAATATCCATCTTTCTTGTCTTCCTCCTCCTTCTCATTATTATTAGTTAATATCATGTTGATTGCAAAGTGTGCCAAGATCTGTTTCAGTCAAGATAGCTATTCTGTAGGAGTGAGTCATACCAGCCTTGAAAGTTCAGCAGAGATTATATTTTTAGCCGGACTTGGCTGATTTGTTTCTAACTTTCCACCCTGAATTATACCCGTTTTTTTTCTCTCAGGTTCTGTCAACAGAGAAACTATTGATGACATCACCAAAGGTATATAAGCCTTGTCCCATGTGGAAAAGGGAAGCAAAAACAAATGGATGTCGGTGCCTCTAGTTTCAAAGAATGGCTTGAGAGATAGACTCTGAATATAAAATATACTTGAGAACTAGAGGGGGAAAAAAGAAGGAGGAAGAAGAAAATGAACAAGAAGCAGAAATTTGCATCTGGGAGAAGGCTATGTTTATTTTCAATAAATCAATGTATTAATTCAGGTGGAATTTTGCAATACTGAAATATGGAGGGCAAAAGGAGGCCGAAATGGTAATTATTACTTGCTGGGGCTGCTTAGCAATAGTTGTGGGAAACTCTTGGAATTCAGTGTGGTCTTCAAAGGTTTAGAGTCAAATACCTTGATTGTTCTCCTATTTCATCTGTCTAATATAGATCATGGAGTTTTTATTTGCTGTATTACAAGGTGAAGCTCACATACATTACATTTCTCTAGGCATTCCTAGGAATGATTTCCTAGGCATCATTCCTTTTTTAGGAATAATGGGTACAAGGCAAAATAGGTTCAGCTTGTAAGCTAATAGCTACATGCCAGGATATAGGAAACAAGATCTGAGTAATGCAAACTCAGGTACAGATCTGGAGAGAATGAAGATTTTTCTTGTGAAACACGCTGATTGTAGGTTGTAGTTTAACTAGCCACGTCCCTAAAGTTCAGAAAACAGGAGAGAGGAATAGAATGGAGATTAAGGAAGATAGTTTAGGAAAGCAGAGAAAAAAAATAGTTCTTCCCTCCCACCCTCCCTTCCTTCCTCCCATATATTTCTATCTATCATCTGTCTCTCTGTCCCCCCCCGTCTCTATCTCTGTCTCTCTCTGTCTCTGTATGTATACACACACACACAAACACATCTATCTATCTATCTATCTATCTATCTATCTATCTATCTATCTATCTATCTATCTATCTATCTATCTATCTATCTATCTATCCCAAATCTGGGGTAGGGGGAAGGGGATGGAAAGAAGATGAATGGGAGAAAGAAAAAAGGAAGGAAAAACATTTGAAAGTTCCCCTCTCTGTTGCAGAAAGAACAGTCACGACCAAGAAGGCTTTGTGTAAGCTATAGCAGAACTACAATCGGCAGCTGATTCAATCTCACACACATTTCATCTGTGAGAAGAAGCTGAGAAGCAATGTGAAGCTCTAGCTCAAGAAAAAAAAAACTCACTTGGGTGAAACACAGAGGAGAAAAACAGTTGGAAGTCCTAACCCATGAAGGTATAGGAAACATTGACCAAGGCTGGTAAAATGAGCACATTTGGAATAGTGGGGAAGAAAAGCTGTTAGTTTCTGGACTCTTCATTTCATAGCTTAATACAGAATTCCTAATGTATCAATCTCTATACTGCACATTTCATGTGCCTCTGTGTTGCTATAGTAAAAGCTGTGAAACTTCATAACTAGGGTTATTTGTTTTCATAGTGGATATATGCAAAAGAAGTGAAGTCTTTCCCTGAGTTTAGAAGGGTTGGTATTCAGATTGCGGAGTACAAATTTTATAGGAGCTGAAAAGATGCTGCTTGGCAGATCTGCAGATTTAGCTTTCCAACTCAAGACTGCCTCCCATATTCTAACCGGGATTGCACTTGCCTGCTGTTTAGTGCATTTCAATTGTTTCTGAACAATTTCGTTATCACATGTGAGTGAGCACAATAGCGAAGTGTTGTATTTTTATAGTCCATCCTGTTAAATGAGAATAAATTCTGTATTTGCTTCTGTAGGAAGAAAACCCCAATAGACTTGACTTTACTTTTGTAGAGTATACATGCACAGCATTTCACTGCAGTCCTAATGAGGATTTCAGTGACTAACAGCAGTGTTATTCTTTTATTGCTGTCAAGTGACAGCAACATTCAAATGACATATTCTGAAATAAATACACTGCTCTTGCCCATTCCAATCAGCCTTCTTTTTAAACAAACAAACAAACAAACAAACAAGTACTCCATCTTTTTAAGCCTTGGTAGTACTAGCATGCATTTCCTTAACCCTCATAAGCATATACCGAAAAACTTGATGTGTGTGATTTTTTTTGGGGGGGGGCAATAATAACAATTGTTAATAGTGTTCTAATCCATTTCCATTTCCTTCTGGTTTTGCAGGTATTTGAAATAAGTTACAAAAACTTAGCTTGGCTTCTCATAAATCCACAGTCAAAATACAGAACACTACAGGAACTGGTTGCTGACTTGTACCCGGAGATATATTGCTGTTAACAGGGAGCTTGAAGTCTTGATTAGTTTGTTGTAAACACTACAATCATGTTCGCACGCTTCCATTCACTTTGTGTGCTGTGTATTAGATGGATGATATTCGTGCTGAAAGCTGCAATTTAATTACAATAAGTCTGTTCCCTATACAATTTTGTCAGTGTCATCCTATTATACTGGTTGTGAACTATTACAAGGTTCAATACATTGTGCATCATCATGTCAGGGATTTAATGTCACACAATGGATCAATTTTAGGAGTTTTTTTCTCTCTGTCTGTCTCTTTTTCTTCTTTGATTGGTATTGATTGTTAATTATTATTAACTTTACAATTTCTGGTGAACTGAAGCAATGAGAAAGAAAGATGAATTCAAGTTTTTTTTAAAAAAAATACTGTAGCTAATGTACTGAGAAGGATTGGTATGAGAAGAATTAATTCCTGAAATGGTTGCTTCTTTCAAAGTTTATGATTACTCCAGAAAATCTTAAAAAAAGAGGATAGCTGTGCACATAAACAAAGATTTGCACATAAACATTTCCCACTTAGACTCCATACTGTCCTTAAGCAACATGTGAATTTTGTTTTTTGTCTTCTAAAATGCAATCAGCAGAGATAAACTTTTAAGAACCAGAAGTCTAAAACAGAGCCATGTGAATTGTCATGTATTAGACCTTGGGGACTGAATCAGAAGAGACAGGGGACCACAGCAGAAACACAAACATGATCAGGTAAAGTTTTATCTCCAGTAAGAGGTTTTTTGTGTGGGGCTGGTGACTCTGAAGATGACATTTTTGCAGACAAAGCTGAAGGATTTTATATAATCCCGGGTCATTCTCAATACTGTACATTAACATCTCATGTAAGAGAAAAACAACTTAAAAATACCTAATGTGGGTATTTAAAAAATGAAAGAATAGGTCAAGTTCAGTTGTTTGACTCCCATTAGGTGCGTATTTATAGTAATGGAATGAAACAGAATAACTCAAGGACAGCCATGGAAGAAGAAAAGAACCTGCTATTCATGAAACCAGCTACTCAGGAATCTGGTTTTGTAGATTCGCCAAGTGAAAGGAGCTTCATTTAATGAAACAGGCAGCTGTTTAGTGCGTTGTAAATTGATGTAGAAGTATTTCATCAACTTGCGTCCGAACAGTCTTAGCTCCCAACTTGGGCTTGATGCTCTGTTCCTAGTACTAATTTATTGGCTTTGAATGAAATACTGTAATGGCCAGATGCATTATGTATGTGTGGAGGTTACCAATTGCCCTCCATGCCATTCAGGAAGATGCTGTTAGTCAGTGCTTTTTTTGTAAAAGAAAAAGGTGGTGGAACTCACACACGTCATACAACCCGCCTTGCCTACCCTATAATGTTCCATCCAAAAAAGCTGCCGGAACTCCGTTCTGAGCGTTCTATGAGAAAAAAAGTCCTGCTGTTAGTTATATAAAAAGTCCCAGTAGAAAAAAAACAAAGTGGTACATATGAATCTGTGGGATTCTGATGTTGACAGCATGCATTTGTCAATATCAAAATAGTTCGGTATGTTAATTTAATAATTTTAGAGCTTTAAATAAGTCATCGTCTCATTTAAATTATTAAATCGTTGTAGCTTTAGCTAAGTCACTTTTTTTCTCAGTTAAAATACTAAATAGTTGCTTAATTTTCCATTTCCATTCTAAACCTCAGTAGCAGTTCCATTCAATACTTCAATAGCTAGTTTTATTTTTTACTGTATTATGTGTAGCCCTTGCCTGGGCTTAGAGGCTAAAGAAGTTTAGATCTGGTTAGGATGTGGATGGCAGAACTTCATCATATAGCTGTTAAGAAAACATAGTTTATCACCCCTATCTCTAACCCTAACCCTCAAAAGATAGGACATAGAATAATGTGTTATTCTATAATATGTTATGTTATAGAACATAGCATAATATAATATATAATATAATACTATTGCCATGGTTAGCAGCATTGACAACTATAACATAATGTACTATGTTACATTATAAAAGAGAATAATATTTCATTTTATAATATGTTGTTATATATTGTTTAAAAATAAGAGGTCAGACTAGGAAATTAAAAAGCCATCCCAGAAGAAGACAGTGGCACCAACACTTCCATACTGCTGCCAAAAAAAAGCCCAACATGAATGTGATCATGAAGTCACCAGACATTAAGGCCCCCTATTGAAAAACAATTGGCTTTAACTATAAAAATAAAATAAAGCTACCTTCCAAAGCATGTTTGGGTATAATTGTCTTCTGGAGGTTTCTAGTTGATCTGCATTTGTCCTTTCTATTATTTTTAGATCCAAAAAATTCAAAAAGTATTCTCAATGATAATGCCATTCTTTAGTAAAAATAGGCAAAATACTGATTGTTCACCACAAGGAATGTCAGGGAGGATAGTTGGAATGCATTACTTTGAAAATGAAATTGCCTGAACAACACAGAAGTTGGCAGATGATTAAGTAATCAAGCAATCCTGTATTTGATAGATGCATGCCTGTACATATCTGTCAGATTTCTGTTAAAAACAAAATCGCCAAACAATGCTGAAATGAGATAGCTTCAGATTTCTGGACAGTTGAGAGCTATTTGGGATAAATTAATTTTTTTAGAAGACTCAGTGACTTTTTTCTCCCTTTGGAGAAAGATGAAACAATAATGTCTATTCTATTCTGTTTTTTTTAAAAAGGTCTGAAGGTAAAAGATTGATATGCATTACTGCAGGGGTCCCCAATCTGTGGGCTGCGGTGTACTAACAGGCCATGGCCTACTGACCACCTGGCCATGGAACAGGCTGGCCAGTGTATGCACATGTGTGCACACACTCACCCCCACTTGCACTAGCACTGCTATGGCACAAATGGAATGCCGTGCCGTGTGCAAAAATGGGGTGCTGCCATGGTAAAAACGAGGTGGTGCTAGCACCCACGCAGCAAAAATGGGGCAGTGCTAGCAACTGTCATGCGGGTGTTAGCACCACCCCATTTGTGTCACGTGTGCTCGCGACCCTGTTTGTGTGCGTACGTAAAATGCTTCCCCCTCTCTTTCCCTCTGGGCCACCAACCGAGAAATATTGGAAACCTCTGCATTACTGTATTTCTTAATATGCTGTCTGCAAATGTTGTTAATATCCAAGTTAAAACAGAGTTTAAAAACAAGGTTAAAATTTACAAGGTAAAATTAAAAGAAATCAGAGTTAAAAGTTAACAAGGCTAAAAGGTGAATAAGGTGGAGGGAGCATCCTTAAGCCACTAGCTAGCCCGCAAGTTGCATAACAGAGTCAGGCCTTTGAAAGGGAAGCAATGTGAGGATTCAGCTCACCTCTGGAAGTAACATGTTCCGAAGGGCAGGGACAATAGCTGAGAAGCCTCTCTTCCTAGATCCCTCCAATCCAAATTCTTTAGCCAGAGGGATCCACTGCTTGCCCTTGTTGAGTGATACTTTGAAATTCTACTATAAAATTGTTCTATTTTAAATTCTTTATAGGATATATATTCTTATTAATCAATTGGACCAGAAAATGTGGACGTGGAGAAATCTGGCCCATAGAATTGCCAAGAGTCAGACACAACTGAATGGATAACATCATCATCATTAATCAGTATGTTGCTTTTATATCACAAAAGCTGGGAATGCAGCTTAACGAGTAATTCCTACAACACTGTCAAACTACTTAGTAAAGCTGTATTACTATTATTCTCCTCATCTTTCCTATTACCTAATTCCTTATCTTCTTATGACTATTACTTTGTTGCTTGTATCTTACAATTCATATTGTTTTATTTAGTATCCTAGTATGATTTATGTTGTTTGCTTAGCTAGTATCTTATCATTATCACTGAGTGTTGCATCTTATGATTTATGATGAAGTGTTCTATTTTATGATTTATGATGAATGTATTTTTATGTTGTTTATGATCATGATTTATCACTATTACTTGTATGTACACTGAGAGCTTACGCACTGGAGACAAATACTTTGTGTGTCCAACCACATTTGGCCAATAAAGAATAAAGAACTCTATTATTTTTATCAAGAGAAATGAGTTTTTCCTTTGTCCTCCTTTGATTATCCAAATTTGCAATTGATGGACTGCAAGTGGAATCAGAATATCTTTCTTGATTTTTTCCATAATAGCATAAAATACAATCATTGGAGTGTACTGAATAGCTTTGAAAAAGTAGACCTAATACACGTACCAAATAAAAAAGGTTGTTGTTGTTGTTAGTGTTGTTGTTGTTATTATTATTATTATTATTATTATTATTATTATTATTATTATTATTATTATTATTATTATTATTATTTTCCATTCAATTGCGCCTGATTCTTGAAGGCTGCCTAGACAAGTCATTGTAATTTTCTTAGCAAGATTTTTGAGATGTGGCCTGCCATTGCCTTCTTTCTAGGGCTGAGACAAAGCCCAAGGTCACTCAGGGTTTGTGATGAAGGTGGAACTAGAACTCACTGTCTCCTAGTTTCTAGCCTGATATCATAAACACTACATCAAACTGGGTCTCTTTTGCTTATAGAATTTATCACAAATAAATGCATGAAGGATGGAAGGAAAGTGGAATTATCTAATAGCTACTCCTATATAAATCCCAAAACCACTTCCTGCTATTCCTCAAAGCGGTTGGGTGATGCTCCTCAGAGGAAACTGTGGAAGTCTAAGCCAAGAGTATGTAGGTTAATGCAAGCCATGAAGATTTCCCAGCTGCTAAATCAAACCAAACAGGCATTTCTATTGAACAACAGCAATATATGACAATGCATGCTGGATATGAATGATGATGACTTTAGTGATTGGAATTGGATGAATCAGAAGGTCATACTGCTTACTATGTATTTGGAAACTGTAAGGAAGAAAATGGACTGTATGGTCTAGGAAAAAGAAATGATACAAGAAAACAACTTAGCAGCTTCTACTAATCCAATGTTTTTTTTTTTTCATTTTTAACACTTTCCTCAACCCCCCCACCAAATATGTTTATATTCATAAATATAACCAGACAAAGCACACAAAAATGAAATTAACTATCCCAATGGTACAAAAAGATAGAAAAGTTCAGTTATAACTTCATGTGAAATAACCAAAAGCTAATAATGAAACACATCACCAACTGCTCATAAATCCAATATCATCGATTGAGGAAGTATGGACATTAAAGATGAGTATGAAAATGGACTACAAAACCTAACAAGCATATGAAGAAGAGTTGCAGGAATTGGGTATGTCTAGTCTAGTCAAAAGAAGGAGTAGGGGTGACATGATAGCAGTTTTCCAATACTTGATCAGCTGCTACAAGGAAGATGGGGGTCAAACAATTTGCCAAAACACCAAAAGGCAGGATAAGAAGCAATGGATGGAAATTAATCAGAGAGAGAAGCAAGCTGGAATTAAGGAGAAATTTCCTCACAGTGAGAACAATTAACCAGTAGAATGGACTGCATTCAGAAGTTGTAGATGCTCCATCACTGGAGGTTTTTCAGAAGAGATTGGGAAGCCATTTGAACAGAATGGTACAGAGTTTCCTGCTTGTGCAGGGTTGGAATAGAAGACTTCTAAGGTCCCTTCCAACTCTGTTAATCTGTTATTCAGAAAAAGGCAAACTGAATATTACATCAGATGGTGGAGAATTCCAAGAAGAGAACAGAAATCAAAGGCAAAAGTCTCAGGGAGAAACTTGACAGTGAATTTCAGTGAGCTGTTAGAAATGACAAGAAACACTATTATGACAACATGTGTAAAGACATTAAAGGTAGAAAGAAAGAAAAAACCACAAGAAAATCTTGCAAAATATCTTTGAACTCAGAAGGAGGCTCCAACCTCAAGTCAGTATGCTACAGGACACCTATGGTGATCCAAAGAAGGTCAACGAAGGAATATATTGAAACTGTATACAGAAGAAATGTCAATACCCAAGATACCTTAAGATATATCTCCTATTTAGGACTAGAAGATGAAGTTATATAAGCACTCTGGTCATTAGTCACTAAGAAGGCTATAGGAATTGATGGAATAGAATATCTACAGAAATATGGCAAAAAACCCCAAAGAATCAATAAAGAGTATAAGCCAATGTGCCAAAAAATCTGGAAAAAAAAACCACAGTGGCCAATTAAATGGAGGTGGTTAGTCTTCATAGGATTAGCAGACTTAAAGAAGTACACAAACAATTGTACAATTTACTTAAATTCACTATTGATTAGGATCATTGGAAATCCCAGAGCATTTAACGAACCTCATACAAAACCTATAAACAGGACAGATAACTACTTTCTAGAAAGGTGCAATGTTCTGGTACCAGGTCAACCAAGGAACAAGGCAAAGCTGCTTACTCTCCTCCTGATTATTCAGCCTATCTACTGAATATCCATTGAGAGAGGCTGGGTTGGAAGGAGATACATTTCTAATGAGGAATTTGAGGGATCAGGTTGGGAATAAATTGTCCAGGAGAGAAATCTATGTAATTGCAAAGTGTCAACAAAAACCTGATGGCAAATAATTAATCAACACTTAAGAAACCAGCAGCCAAGTAATATGCCACAGACTAGCACTTGATAGAGCAGTAAATATATTCAAATGCTTTAATCAATCAATTAATTACACCAGTATTGTTTCTGATCTCTCTGAGCTATTTGGGCTTTGGAGCTTTCATGTCTTCATTTTCATCTTCATTGGTGCAAGAGGGCACTAATAGCATAGTTACGTAGCTTAATCTTTATTACTAAGGCTGATATGCTATCATCATGCTACCATAAAGGCATTTTTAGGTGTGTAGGAAAGCTAGTCATTTTCAGTTTGGACTAGCATTGTATCTGCACAAAAGTAAAAGCAGATACATTTCAAAGAGCAAAATTCCTTAGTTGAGCAATGTCCTATACATAGGGATTCTTTTTCATCTGGCCAATTTTTTTTGTGTGTGGGGAGAGGGAGAAGAAGGGGAAGATAGCCAATCTATGATGTAAGACACCTGAGTAAAAATGATATGTTGGTTAAATTAAGACCGAGCAATATCATTATAAAAAAAGCAAAAATACATATTGCCTACCACTTCCTTGTCTCCCTGGCATTCTCCAACCATTTCCACTGAGTGGAAAACACACCCCATCAATCATTTCCTACCTGCCCCAGCCATTTATATAGTAGCTCACTTTCTTGCCTTTCAGCACCATGTGTGCACCACATATTTTGTGAGGCTTACAAAACAGGGAACAGCTGTATCTTAACAAGTAACACTCCGTAAATCTCATTCACACATATAAAGTCAGTTGCAAATAAAACTAATTTTGCAGACAATCTCTGCTGTCTCGGCTTAAATATGGAGCTCAGGAAACAGACATCACTGCTTGCCTTAAGACAGCTCCTATCTGTATTAGCCCCTTAAAAAATTTATAGGGCTATCTTTGCTGCTATATCAATTACATATCATAGAAGAGTTTAATAAACTAGAAACTGTTTTTGTGGCCTGGATTTCTCAGGTAGCTCCTAGAGCTGGGATGTTCAAACAAATAGGAATTCAATATGGGGTGATGATGATGATAATGGTGGTGGTGGAGGTGACAATAATGATGAGATCATTTTTCAAGGACCAAAAGTTCAGTTCCCATTACGAAGGTACTTATGAAAAGTCTTATTGCATTCAGAGTTGAGAACTGCCTCATTGAACAAACATTTAATTGAATAAACTTGTTGCACACTTCCCTAATTAATATGTGGGTTGTAATATTACACTCCATTGTTTTTCAGTGCCAAAATTTAAGTGGTTTTGTTCTTATGTGTGGCTATTCTAAAAGTACTTCCTTCTTCCTCAGTAACCATACAATTGGAGGAGGGCTGCCTTTTTTTGGATAGTTGCCAGCATTCTGGAGCTTGGTTTCTCTGATTCTTTCAATATATCTTTTTGAAAAATGGAGGGGAAAAGGTCAATGTATGGAACAAATTCAGCACATTTATGTGAAAGAATCCAAGAGCTTAGGAATAAATAAATAATGTTGTGAAAACTGAAGTGTGGAACCGTAGAGAGTGAAGAATTCAAGTGGCTTTTAAAATAAGCTACTATTATTTTGAACAATACCCTTGGACAACATAATAATCTATAATGACTGAACATGCACTCCTGGGTTCAAGCAAGAAGGGACGAGGAAAGATTCTTCAATCAGGAATGTTACCAAACAAAGAAAAATGAAATGTGTTTGAATGAAATATCACATCAATTACAGGAAAATTTACAGCTGAGGTTAATACAAGAGTAATTACAAAAGAGATATGGTGGAGGCATTTACATTAAAAGAAGATGAAAATATTATACTGAAACAAATAGAATTATAGAATGACAGAAACATTTGTAGAGAGAATATATATCCAGGGATCAACTGCATTTGGGGAAATATAGTAGGCAGAAAACCAGCTGTCAAAAAATAGGAAAGAATCTGACCCCCATGAAATATCCACTGCAGGACAACAGTCAGTTAAAAACCTAACAAGTGTATGTCAACAACTGTGGAAAAAGACCTTGTAATCTAGGGACTAAAAAAAATCTATAGTAAAGAAAAGGAATGCAAGAGGACATACAATTTCAAAGCTATTACAATAATTTCAAATGCAAGCATACTTTTGCTTACGATGTTAGAAAAATAAATGGGCAGTGAAATTCAAAATAATCATACCAGGTCCAGACAAGGTGGAGTGACACAAAATCTTGCAGCTGAAATTAGGTGAGTAATGGAGAAAAACTAAAGGAACCAAACTTACCAATGCTTGTTATTTACTAGAGCAAGTCTTTTTGTGGTGTAGTATTTTATAGCCTTTTCCACTTTAACGTGTGTGGACTTCAACTCTCAGACTTTCACACCCACACATGTACAAACAGATGCAGAGACATTTAAACTATGAGTCAACCAGTCAACGGTTCAACAGGTTGACCACTAGGGAGCAGCACAAAATCAGAGTCTTCTAGATTTCTGTAGCCTTTGGATAGGTGTCTTTGAAGAGTTGAAATATGAGAATTGTAGAAAATGGAGAAAGCCTTGATGAAAGAATGTGGCTACTGCTAACAAATATATCAGCTTAGTCCAGAAAAGCAGGAAGGAGTGAGGAGGCAATTCAAGATTCAGCATCTTGACTCTTATGGGTATAAGAGGAAGGGAACTGGAAACTCAACCAGTCTTTCAACAGAGTGTGATTATAATAATTTATATTAATAAATAAATATTTCAGTATTTTTTTCTAGTGGCTGTTCTTGACCTTGTCTACCTCACAGCAGTAGTGGGACTCAAATATGTGAACAACCAGTTCTCTGTGTCGATGCACTTCCAGAAGTCCATTCTGGGCCTGGGCAACCAAAAAATTATCTACTGGCTCTGCTGAACTGTTGTGAACTTGCTGAATCCCACCACTGCCTCACAAGATTGACAAGAAGAGGCTCAGGCTTTAGGAAGTGAAATGAATTGTCCTTTGAACATTTTGTTCTGCAGTGTTTATTTTAAGCACTCATATAGACTTTTCTGTTTAAGTTAATACAGAATGAATTCTTACAAATGGAAAGAAAAGGGATTTTGAGGGGTGGGTGGGTGGGATTTCTAAGTTTTACAAAGTCCAGACAAATGTTTTCTGCAAGTTCCTTCAAAGAATAGTTTGCCCATGGTCATTTAAAAGCATTAAGAGAAGGTCCTCCTGTGCTAAGTGTAAGGCATTCAGAAGTTTCATATTTATTACTTTTTATTACTACTTCAATCAAAAATGGAAACTTTATCAAATGTTTTGTTCCTTCATTAAAAACATGAATTCTTTTAAATAAAAAACAGTTTTAGGTCATCAGTCTTGATTTAAATTTAGTAAGCCAACTCAAACTTGTTGCAACAGTAAGCCTTTAACCTGTTCTCACTTTTAAGACTGCCATGATAAAAGGAGACATTCTCCTGAAATTTTACCTTAGAAAAGCTCAATAAGAAGGCTTTCTGTTCTCTGCTTCCTTTCTTTCTTTGCTTCTGAGACACTTTTATATGGAGAGATTAAATTTACATATAAACTAACCTTAAAGCATTAATATATTAGATACACAAAGTTTAAATAAAGTATTGTGTGGAAATAAGCATTCATGTGTTATAACATGGATTCCTCAGAGTTTCTTTTCATCTATCTATCTATCTATCTATCTATCTATCTATCTATCTATCTATCTATCTATCTATCTATCTATCTATCTATCTATCTATCCATCTATCCATCTATCCATCTATCCATCTATCCATCTATCCATCTATCCATCTATCCATCTATCCATCTATCCATCTATCCATCTATCCATCTATCTATCTATCTATCTATCTATCTATCTATCTATCTATCTATCTATCTATCTATCTATCACCACCTCTGGTAGGTGCTCAGAGAGGCTTACAAAGACCAAAAATAAAATTAACAATAAAAAACAGTGTTAAAATAATGTAACAAATAAAAAGTTTGTTGAAAGATATCTGCCTAGACTCCTGCGAGTCCCTTGGACTGCAAGGCGATCAAACCGGTCAGTCCTAGAGGAGATCAATCCTGACTGCTCTTTAGAAGGCCAGATCCTGAAGCTAAAACTCAAGTACTTTGGCCACCTAATGAGAAGGAAGGACTCCCTGGAGAAGAGCCTAATGCTGGGGAAGATCGAGGGCAATAGAAGAAGGGGACGACAGAGAATGAGGTGGCTGGATGGAGTCACTGAAGCAGTAGGCGTGAGCTTAAATGGACTCCAGAAGATGGTAGAGGACAGGAAGGCCTGGAGGAATGTTGTCCATAGGGTCGCGATGGGTCGGACACGACTTCGCAGCTAACAACAACAACAACAAGGTAGTAAGAAAGAAAGGCTGAGCGCCAAAGAATTGAGGCCTTTGAACTATGGTGCTGGAGAAGACTCCTGCGAGTCCCTTGGACTGCAAGGCGATCAAACCAGTCAGTCCTAGAGGAGATCAACCGTGACTGCTCTTTAGAAGGCCAGATCCTGAAGTTGAAACTCAAGTACTTTGGCCACCTAATGAGAAGGAAGAACTCACTGGAGAAGAGCCTAATGCTGGGAAAGATTGAGGGCAAGAGAAGAAGGGGACGACAGAGAATGAGGTGGCTGGATGGAGTCACTGAAGCAGTAGGCGTGATCTTAAATGGATTCCAGAAGATGGTAGAGGACAGGAAGGCCTGGAGGAACGTTCTCCATGGGGTCGCGATGGGTCAGACACGACTTCGCAACTAACAACAACAACAACAAAGTAGTAAGAGTAGTAGTAGTAGAGTAGAAACTGTTAATGATCTGAAAGCAATAAATGCAAACCAATAGGATAAATGAGATACCGCCTTGCTCCAGCAAACATTTTCCATCAGAGAAATGGTGCAATTTGCTTCGTGTGATTTATGTCATTCAAAAGTTTATCCAACAACTGCATCAACTAGAAGAAGCTTCTATGCCTGCTTTGTACATGGCAAGGAATCTCCTGCAGCTATCTGAAAAAGCTTTAGAAGGAGGGCTTTGCATCCAACTCTCTGAAAGTGATCTTTGCAACAGCTCTAAAACATAGTCCTTGAGTTATGACCAAAATTGAACCCAACATTTCTGCTGGCAAGTAACACATTTGTTAAGTGAGTTTTGTCCCATTTTACGACCTTTCTTGCCACCGATGTTAAGTGAATCACTGCAGTTGTTGAGTTAGTAACACAGTTGTTAAGTGAATCTGGCTTCCGCATTGACCTTGTTTATCAGAAGGTCGCAAAAGTTGGATCACAGAACCCTGGGACACTGCAACCATCATAAATATGAGTCAGTTGCCAAGTGGCTGAATTTTGATCATGTGACCATGGGGGAGTGCTGCAATAGTCGTAAGTGTGAAAACTGGTCATAGGCCATTTTTTCATTGTCAATGTAACATTCAACGGTCACTAAATGAACTGTTGTAAGTTGAGGACTACCTATAATTAATAATTTCATATCAGCATTGCTGGCAGATGCACTGATCTGTTATGTATATATAGCGTGTCAACCAAAGTAAAGTTTTAGAATGTCACCTAAACAACTAGGAGTGTAATCAGAATGCTTAACAACCAGAATCTACCATATTTTAACAAATCCTCATTCTTTCTTCTATCAATTTACTAAATCAGCTAATTATAAGTGGAGGTGCTTGATCCAGCTTCTCTGAGGTTTGAAGAGTAAATGGGCTTTCACAAAAAGGGAATCACACTTTAGAAAAAAGCGTATGCGGTGGCAAGAATGCAATTTGAGTGACGCTCTCAAATAAAGTGAGCTGTAAATAAACAGATGCAAATTAGGTAATGTGATAATAAAACCATAGTGTTCAATATATTTTCCATTTAGTTCTGTTGTAAAACTTCACCTTGATGGCATCAATAATTTGCAAAGTTGCATTTAAGTACACTGACATTTGAAGATTTCTTTTTCTACTGACTGATATTTTAAAATTAGTATGCCTAAAATGAATCTTAAAGACCTGCTTTTCTTCTCCTCCTTTAGTGTTATAATTATACTCTGTCACTTTCTGTCTTGGCACATTTTTAGCTACATGTACCTTTTTGCAATGACACCACATTTTACCTTTTGTCTACTGTCTTTGAAATTACAACAATCTTATGTGTAACTTTAGATTTCAATTAACGTTGCTCTGCTCAACTAAGAATAAAAATAGCTTATGACATTCTATACTTTTCCACTGGGAAATGAATGACCTCCACTGTCTTTTAGCAATAAACTCGTTGGTTTAAAAACTCTATAGCTGGTTTCTCACCGAAAATAAAATAGACAGCAATTCCTGATTTAAAGATTAGTTCCTCATTTAAGTTGTCATAATCCTTTATTGAAAATGTGGAAAAGGGAAGTGATCTGACTGTTCTCTGATTGAAACCAAAAAGGTTTCCAATTTTGGTTGGGATGACATATTATGTCGAACCACCCTGCTGTTTGAGTGATCTTCTCTTAAGTGGTGCAGTGGTAAGAATGCAATATTGGAGGCTCAAGGTTGACTCAGCCTTCCATCCTTCCAAGGTTGGTAAAATGAGGACTCAGATTGTTGGGGGCAATTAAGCTGACTTTGTAAATGACTTGGAGGGGCTGTAAAGTCTGTAAAGTCTAAGTGCTATTGCTATGGCTATTAATGTGATCTGTGACCACAGTGACTGAGATTTGCAAACTCTGGTTTATATCACATGTGAACCAAATCACTGTTCAACAAGCCATGACTACATGAACCATGGCTTAGTGTAAGCCTGAACCAATCCATGTTGTGAAATAAAATCTTTGGATTTCTCCTTGTTCATAAATTTATCGTCTGTCAGTATTATACTGCTTTTTGGATTAGGCTTTGCTATTATTTCTATTTTGAGCCTAATCTTATTTCTCTGATTAAAGCGCTATCAAACAAGACAAGGCCTGAAAAGCGGGGGGGGGGGGAATGTGTGCTTTTTCTGCTCTTTTTCCTTGGATTTCTTTATCCCTGGAGTTGTTGGATAGCCCTTTCACTAAACAGCTTTCAAAATTATTGATGTGTAGTATAATATGTGATACATTTCTGTTATACACCATCCAGAGCCATTTTTAGTAGAGTGGCATAGAAATGCCAAAAATCAATCAATCATTAGGGATTATTGTGTAGTGGGTTTCAGTAGGCAAGAAGCAGACCAGCATAGTTACAACATCATTTATTGACTCAAACTAGAACTGGAGAACTGCAGGCAATTGCCTGTAATTTATACTCTGAGCCCACAGGGCCTTAACCAATCACAATACTTGAAAAGCCCGCCCAAATATGAATGTTCAAAGTTTCCTTCCAAAACAGTTGGAATTAACAGTCAGGGTCATCTAAAGGTTAGTTTCATTTTAGCTTCACAAGCAGTTGGAGTTAGCAGGGCTTAACACAACTTTAACTTCAATACGTAACAGGATTGCCTTGTCATACATGGTCTGTCTATTCTATCCAGACATCTAGAGAAAGTCTCTTCCCAAGGTCCCAAGTCTGAGAGATAGGAGCCAAAAAAAATATGTTTTTATTGTGACCCCCTCTGAGAACCCACTGTCCTAAAGGTACATTTTGGAATGCATTGACCACTATTTTGTTTTAATGGGCCTTTGTTCCCAGTAAAGGATGATAGGTGACCATTTAGTTTTATGTTTCCAATGAAGAAGGATATTAGTTGGAGTTGTTATGTCATGTTTGTATATTCCTCCCAAAATGTCTAGATCAAGCTAAAATATAAGTGTTATAAAATAAATATATTCAGGTGTGTGCGTGTGTATATGTATATGTGTGCATATACACATGCACACACATGCACACACAAACACACAAATATGCATACATTTGTTTTATAAGAATTATTTTATAGCTTGATGTATACATGTATACACACACAAACATACCCCATCCATGAAAGCAGAAATATTTATTTCTATATAGCTATCAGTAGATTATAAATATCTGTAACTTAATGAAAAAAAATCAAGCTGCCAGTCATGATGCAATGGTAGCAGTTGGAATAATCCTTAATTGCATTATAAATGTAAGCCAGTTTTCCAATTTATAAAATAACTTCACATTGCAATGAAAATAGATTTGCTGTGAGCTGCTTAATGCAGTTTATTTTTGGTGGTTCATCACTGTTCCCTGTTATTTATTACTCTACTGCAATTATGAAAAAGAAATACTTAGCTGTACAATTCTCAGAACTCATAGGGATGGCTTGCATAATCTCAGTGGGATAAAGGAGAAAATGTTTTATGAATATGTGCAATATGCTCTACTACATGACCCTGTAAACCTTAATTCGTGTAGAGTCGGAGCTACTGGATGGAACTGATCATTTGCTGTCTGGATGCCCTTCCTGATGCCTACATGGAGTTCACAGCAGTTGTTTGTTTTTTTTCTGCATCCTAGGAGAAAAAATCTGCTGCTACCTAGGATTGAACATCCAACCTTCCGAGTGGGAGGCAAGGATCTTTATCACCACCACACCACTCATGTGTGAAATGCACCATCTCCAAATATTTCATAATACGCATCCTGCCCCACAGCATGATTTCTCTGGACCTCTTAGAGTCATTTGAAACATTTGGATTATTTCTTGGAGATGGAAATTTAGTGCTTCCATTCTTAATTAAAACAATTCCTTAAACAATTTTTCTTTTCCTTTTCTTTCTTTCCTATTTGCTTATTAATACTTATTATTTAGATGTCTGTGTCATTCTATTCCAGACTGACTCTGGGTAGTCCCAAGTAAAGAGAAATATATTAAAATAGAAATAAAACTGCCAGGTTGTTATCAAATGGCCAAATTTTAACAAGCTAGAGAAGAAGCAGTCCAGATGTGCAAAACCAGCTATGTTACAGAGATCCATCAGATGTTATATTCTTTCCCAAGGTGTTTTATATTGTACATTCATAGTACATGTTTCTATGTTTCCCCTAGGGAGAAAATACTATGTGTATTAATCAGTATGATGACTGATGACTTTCCCTCTGAAATTGCAAATATTGCAACATATTCCTTGCACATTGTAAAACACTGGAGCACAAGAGGATGCACATAAAATCTTATCCTTTCACTTAGACATTTAAATATAAATATTGGGTTACATGAGTATCTATTTCTTCACAGAAAAGGATAAAGTTAGGTGAAGATTATCAATGACACCTGGATACAAAAAGTTCAGTCCAAACACATTTTCAATGTACAGCAATTCTGCCCATGAGCTTTAAGCTGTGTGTCTCTCAGGCTGCACCCAATTGGAAATGGCGCCAAAGAATTTTGATGCAAGTTTCAACCCTTTCCTTCATTAGATCAATGATGCCAGGCAGATGTTCAGTTCCACAGCAGTCAGCCCAGCTCTTCATTGATGGATTCCCCTGCCAGGGTGCTCCTCCCACTGGTGCTGAAAAGGCAAGTATCAATTGCTTTCATCTTTGTAGGTGGGTCTTGGAGGATATCAATTTCCTTTTTATGACCTCTCAGTTCTTCCAGCTTTGAGGCACCCTCCTGCCCGATCAATGAAATCTACTCAGAATCCTTTTTTTTAATCCCTTCAAGCCCTGACAAAATTTATAAAATACTAATTCTCCTTGGGTTTTCCCCCCACTTGCCTCCTCCTGCAGTTCCACTAATCCTAACCCTAACCCTAACCTTAAGCCTCTTCTGATAAATTCTACCTCATTTTGGGGGGGGGAAGGAAGGGGTGTTTACATATGAGAAAGACAAAGAAATGTGAAATTTGAAGCCTTTCGTTTTTCAGAAAAGAGCATTTGAATCTTAAATATTAAACACTAGTGTCAGAACCCTAACAGCACATATAAAAAGAAGCTGAATTCCTACCATATTTAACAAAATGTGCTTGTCCAGCTTGTCTGCTGGAAAGCTGTTAGCCCAAGTTCAAGAACTGAGCACAACAGGATGGAGTGAGCTCCAGTTCTCGCCCCAACTCCTGCGCACCTAGAAGTTTAAAAGCATGCAAATGCGAATAGATAAATAGGTATCACTTTGGTGGAAAGGTAACAGTGCTCTGTGACATGTCATGCTGGCCACATGACCATGGAAATGTCTTTGGGCAGTGCTGGCTCAATGGCCATGAAACAGAGATGAGCACAGCCCCCTATAGTTGGCAATGACTACTGGAGTAAAACCTGTAGGACTGCTTTTAAAAAAAATATGCTTTCAGTAAAAATGAATAAGATTGCAGTCTAGTTTGAATCAGAAGAAATGTCTTCTGCCATGACAGTTCCTCTTTGGTAGGTTTACAATCTGTCTGTAAGACATGAAACACTCATGTATTAAATGTAAAAAATTCATAGATGAAAAGCATTTGGGATAAATAAAGATTAGTAATTATTCCAAGTGTCAGTTCCTATCTAAAAAATACACTGTAACGGGGAATACATCAACTTTAGTAAAAAATTATTTGTTATTTTCAGTGTTTATCTTCAAAAATAATACAATAAGTACTGTTTTCCCACCAGATTATAAGTTTTATATGTTCATTACTTCACAGAACAAGAATTTAGTGGAAAATCTCTCCTGCTTTGTGAACAGGCTCAAGGTAAGCAAGATTTAAAGTGAAATCCAGAAGCTTTCCTGTAAATGTAATTATGTCTATAAAGGGCCAAATGGGCTGGAGGCTATAATACCCAGTTTTCCCCAAGAGAATAGGGTTAAACATAAATGAAGTCTGAAGCAAAACTGACTTTGTAGTCAGATCAGCTCACTGAAGACCATCACTCAACCTGTCAGCACATCCCAACAATATATAATTCAGTTGTTTAGCCTTCCTGACAAGTTCTAATAGGGAAGATTTAGGCTTCTAACATTAACCTTGAATTACTAAGGGCAGTGTTCAGGAAGACTGTGGTCACTGATCGGATGGACACTTCCACTATATATTTTCTATAGAACAAGCCTTTCAGAAAAGGCTGGCCCACAGTTTCTCAGGAGCAACAAAAGTAAACTCAACAGGACATAATAATAAAGAGAGTTTGTGTCTTAGCTAAACAAATTAAGAGCATTAGGGTAGAAATAAAGAGTGGGGCTGCAACTAGTATCTACTTTCAAGGAGAAATCTAGGCTGTTCAAGACACATGGCAAAACCATTTTTGAAACTTAGGAAACTTTCCAAAGCAACATGTGCGTGATATAGAAGTCTCTTCTTCATGGAAAAATCTACAAGCAGTTCCAGAGAAAGCTCTACTGACCTTCATTAATCCCTTGGTTCCGCATAATTTCTTAGGAACATCAACAGAATATTTATTTATTTTAATTCCATTTATATCCCGCCCTTCTCCGAAGACTCAGGGCGGCTTACAAGCTTAGCAGTAGCCTTCATTCTATGTATATGCCTGCATATTAGGGCTGATACTCTTCTTTAATATTATTCACTAACATACTGCGATGCATTTGGTCCACTATACTATTGACTGTGGCTTTCTGTCCTACCCCACACCCACTGTGGAAAGATTGGCACCCTGCACAACTTGCCATTATTGACTTCATTGTTCACTATAAATGATGCAGGGAACAATTAAGTCAGTGGCAACCTTTTCCTGATTCTGTGCTCTTTTCAGCTCCGTGCCATTCTTTCTCTTTTGAAGAATGGGACAGCTCACATTACATACAGATGCTAGGAACTTCTTCACAAATGCATTAAATAGAAATATTAAATATTAAATCGGGAACTCCAGTGTTGACTTCCTTATTTATATAAACAGATCATTCTTTTCAGTTCTCCAAGGACTGGACTAGTTCTGTTACGATTCAAGTATACACAAAAGGTGGTAAATTGAAATTGGGAAGCTGCTGCCCAATTAGCCTGTTACATGTGTAGGGAACAACTTGTACACTAGACACTTTTAGGAGAAATTAGTTGACTGAATACCACAGACAGTATTTTTACAGGTTTAAGAAAGACATTCAATGTTTTGTCCTGATTATTTAGGAAAAAGGGATTCTTGAGACTGAATCTCCAGTCATCTTTTGTGACTGGAGTATTTAATTCAGTTCTAAAAGACCAGATTTAAGAGAGATTGCTTACAGGTAAACCTTGATTTACAAACATAACTGAGTATGGAATTATAGTTGTAAAGTGTTGAGGTTGTTAAGCTGGTCACCATGTGACCAGATCCAATTTTATGAATTTTTTGTGGTGATCATTAAGCAAACACCATGATCCTTAAATGAATGTGGTGGTTGTTACGTGAACATTCTGGTTATTAAGTGAATGCTGTGGTCATTAAGTGAATCCATTTTACCCAATGGGACTTTATGACAGAAATCAGAAGTAAACATCAGAAACTGGCAAGAAAAACATTGAAAATCATGGTTACATGACTGCAGGATGCTGTAGACAGTCATAAAGATGAATTGTTTGCCAAGTGCCCAAAATATGATTATGTGACGTAGAGTTTGTATGTATGAGGTCATCATAACTTCAAAATCAGGTTGTAGATCAGGGGTTTCAAACTGCCGGCCCACAGACCAGATGCGTCAGGGTGAAACTGCTTCCATTGCCGGCAATGGGAAAACAGTAATGATACGTCGCGACACATCATGTGATGTTGCGAGTTTGACACCCCTGTTGTAGATAGAGGGGGTCCATTGTAATTTAAAACAGCTGTTAAGTGACCAGTTTTAATTCAAAGATTATCTGTAGCTCCTCTGCTGTTAGGTACCATCTTTTCTTGATTATGAAATTACATGACAGTACTTTTATGCCAAACCACTGTGGAACTGCTGGTTTCCTTCTAATTTCAATCCTAATTCCAATCCCAATCCCAATATGAATTTTATCGCTGAGAAAATCTAAAATTTGCTTCTCAGAATTAGCCAACATTTTTTAAAAAAATCCTTGTGGAGAGCATGCATGCGTGTTTCCAATTCTTTATTATGCCTTGGGCCTGGACTAATCTGTATAGATCTTTATTTCCAGCTGTGCCACCCCCAATTCTGATTTACAATAGAATTTACCAATAGCGACCGAGCTTTGCTGATATTATGAGATAATTATAAGATAATATAAGCATAGGAGAAAATAATAATTTCGACTTAAAATTTATGGTGTATCTGCTCAGTATTTGACCTTGCTTGACTTTGAGGGAACTCTCTGGACCTGAAGCAATAGGTACATAGCTATCTTTTTGCCAGGTAAATGGGGGTTTACAAGTATGAAATATAAATAAATAAATTTTCAGAAAGCCTGGAAAACAAATCCTTTTTGTATGAGATGATCTTGATTGGGAGACCATTATCCAGGCTATAATTATATAGCCAATATATCATGTTCTTGTGACATATGCAGCAGTTAAATACAATCTGTCATTCTTTCACATGAACTTCTAAAGAAGCCAGTTGATGTTCTTCTTTAGTAAACTATTTCTGGAAAAGAGAAGGTAATAAACTTTTTACTCCAGCTTAAACTTATATAGGAAAGAGAGGAGCTGGCTAGACTTGAGGATAAAGTTTTGAGGAAGAAGAAGTTCATGCCTGATGAACTAAAGCGGACCTTAGAGTAAAATTTCTATAGTTTTCATGGGTAAGGTCAGAGGAAAACCACTGAAGAAAGGAGATAGCCAGTGAGATACATGACTTCTAGCCTTGGAGGAGACTGGAAAAAGAAAATTATATCCTGCCAACTTGAAAGAGGAGGCCAGCAAGCATAAATAACATCTTTACTCATCCCTAAGTGACAATGGTTGTAGAAAAGGTTATACAACTAAATAGTCACAAGCTTAAGCTAATTACATTACTTGCAGGAAAGTTATTAACCTCTACTGATGAAGGCAGTAATAAACAATTGCTCAATTCCTATTTATAGCTGAAGTAGAGAAGGACAGAGGGTCTGGGGAGGAAGAAATCCCATTTGTTTGGCTGCCTTAACGGACTACTGCATGGATTATTTTACATGCCTAAAAACATAGCTAAGAAAATTGCCTTATCTCAGCTGATAAAAAGAAAAACAAATCGCAAGAAGTATGTTGGATGTTGTGTTGTACCACCTCCTGTGAATCTAAAGCCTCCTCATGGAAGGCCTTCAAACTGGTCAAAGTCAGTGTTTGTTCTGCTTTCCACGGGCCTATAACAAAAAGTCAGTCACCTTCATGTGAAAGAATGTCTATGCCTTTGCCCTGCAGAAGAAATAGAGACCACCTCACACAAGAGATAGTCTTTTGATTCTGCCTGGTGGACAGATCTAATATAATTGCTTGTTCTAACCAAGCCCCATGACATTTGAGGAAAGGATAATATTCTTTCTCTGTCATCTCACAGATCACCTCTAATCATCAGAAGAATAGCCACATTTTGTGCTTTTTCTGTTTGACCATAGAGCAACTTTGTTGATTTCTTTAGATATATATGTCCAGTTGCACTTAAATTCAACTCTTTTCTTTTATTGCGACATATATGTTAAAGTATTCCCAATATCTGACACTAAATAAAGATAAGGATGGTGATATAAAATCAGGCCAGATTGCATTTATATGTATGAAACAGAAAATGGTTTGGATCTATACAACATTTCTATTTTCATGTATGATCTCTAAATAATTTAGGGAGGGTCTCAGAGCTGTGGTGACACAGTGGTTAGAATGCAGTTCTGCAGGCTAACTCTCTGCTCACTGCCAGGAGTTTGATTCTGAGTGGCTGAGGTCAGTAAAATGAGGAGCCAGGTTGTTGGAGGCAATATGCTGACTCTGTAATCCAGTTACAGAGGGCTATAAGGCACTATGAAGTGGTATATAAGTCTAAGTCAGAGGTAGGCAACCTTGGCTCTTTTATGACTCGTGGACTTCAACTCCCAGAATTCCTGAGCTAGCACGGCAGGCTCAGGAATTCTGGGAGTTGAAGTCCACGAGTCATAAAAGAGCCAAGGTTGCCTACCCCTGGTCTAAGTGCTAGTGCTATTTGTCTATCAGGAAGAAATTGGTCACTGTTTGAAACAAAAGACAGCCAGTTACTTACCACCAGAAAATCGATATACCTGTTGCTGCTAATTTTTCTTTTATTTTAATTCCATTTATATCCCGCCCTTCTCCGAAGACTCAGGGCGGCTTACAAGCTTAGCAGTAGCCTTCATTCTATGTATATGCCTGCTTATTAGGGCTTTTGTCCCCCCCCCAAGCGGCATTATTACAAAGTCAGCTTATTGCCCCCAACAATCTGGGTCCTCATTTTACCTACCTCGGAAGGATGGAAGGCTGAATCAACCTTGAGCCTGGTGGGACTCGAACCTGCACTAATTGCAGGCAGCTGGTGTTACTTAAGGAGGCATTAGCCCACTGCTCCACCAAGGCAGTTTTAAAGTTCTAAATTCTCTTTTAAATAGTGCAGGGGTACATCAAGTATGAATTAATCTTTCCTCTTCTGCCTTTGACTTTAAAAACTCCTGATGCCTTAAATCAAAGTTGTACTGAGGGAATGCAAAAGCCACCAGAGTTTTTGTGTCCCTCAAATCACCTTCATTGAATATCTAGGATTTTCTCTCTTGTCCATGGGTCTATCTTTTGCATTTTGACAGTTGTCTCTACTAAGCAACCAACTCTTCTTCAAATGGACTGAATACAGAATACTGAATACAGAACTTGCATCTAAGTGAGAAAGAAACATGGAAAAGGAAAACTGCCTTAAACCAAAATCTTTTACTGTTTTTAATGTTAAACCTGCACATTTGCATAAGGTAGCATATTTTAAGTGATCATTTTTATTTATTAAATTTTGTATACCACTAATTTCACTATCCAAGCACATTTTTGTCTGTTTATGAATTTTTAATGCAATTATTTGGTGTTTTTTTTTTAAAAAAACCATCATTGACAGGTCTATGGGAAAGGTATGGATTTTCCTTTCAAAGAAAAAGTGGGTTGGGTGAATAGTGCTCAGAGTAGAAAGCATTTGATGCAAACTGTACCATTAATGTTGCTTCTAGCAGTTAAAATATGTCTCATATTTTTATTTATTCCAGAAATAATTATTTCATATGAATATTCTGACATATGATAAAACAGCCACAATATTAGTCCAGATTCATATCGGTCATTGTGGTTTTGCCACATAAGGAAGATTTTTACTATTAAGTTCTTTATTGAGGTCTATTTAATTTTAATCTCAGAATTTAATCATTTAAATGTTTGTTTTTGTGGAGCATTCCAATGGACAGAGGGAGATTCAACACAACATTTCATTTCCTTCCCCAGCAGTGCATCCTGAACCACAGACTATTTTTCTTGTATAGTTTGTGCTTCAATCCAGTGCATTTATGTAAATATTTCTTTTTTTTCCTTTTCAAGTACAGTAAGTCATACATTTTTCCATTCCCTAACCTCCCAAAATAAAATATGGAGGGAAAAGATGTTGAAGCAGGGCACAAACTCAATAGTTCTGTACATCCTGCAATCCTGAGAAGGATAAATTGTTTACGTGTAATCATGGTTTTAAATCATCTGTGTATTCATACATTTGAGGGACATGCCTACCCAACCACGTAGGACATGGGTGTTAAATTCGCCACATCACGTGATGTGTCATGACATATCGTGACTTTTTTTGCATTGCTGGAGCTGGGGTGGGTGTGGCCTCTGTATGATGCAACTGGCCTGCAGGCCGGCAGTTTGACACCCCTGATGTAGGACATCTTTAGTTCTAAAAAGGACTTTTAGTTAGGAAACCCACCTGGCCTGGTTTCTTTTTCAACTATATCCAATTTTGTGAACTTCCAAGAGCCATTAACAGCACAGGTCCTTACACAATACTCACAAGCACTCTTCCGTACTACTACCCACATAATATCCTACACTCCACAATATTGCTAACACTCCTTGTGAGTATTGCTGCAAATTGGAATCTGGACTCTTCACAAGCAAAGTAAGTACCCTGGCACACCCCTTTATAAAATGTAGGACATTTTTAGTTCTGCAAAGGACTTTTGGGTAGGAAACACACCCAAGAAGCATGTTCCTGTCCTCTCAGGTTGCTTAAATAGCCAGAGATTCCTCTCCTCTCAGGTTCCTGTCTTCTCAGGGTGCCTCAATAGTGGAGAAGAAAATAAGTGGGGGATAAGGCATCTGAATTTAGACAGAAACCTATAAAGGGCAAAATTAGAAGGGTTATGTTTAAAGAAGAGGTTATCATTGGAAGAATCCTGAGCTGTTTTCCTCATAGTGTCTGTGCATTTTACATGAGGGACAAGCTTACATCAATCACAGAGGGACATCACTATGTCCAAGTACTACAAGATAGAAAAAAATGATAGCTCTGCTAAGTCAGGACTGCCATTGGCTGACATAATATTAATAAATATAGAAACCCGAGATAAATTCACAACTATGTAAAATCATGCAAAAGAACTTAGGCAAAGTTAAAAATATTTATTGGAAAGTAGATATGAAAATCAAGCAGCTTCTACAGCTTATCTCATAAGCATTGGTGATAAAACCAGGGCTTTTTTCCTCATATAACTCTCAGAACGGAGTTCTGACACCATTTTTTGATGGATTTTTTCAACTTTTGCACAAGCTGTGCTACTCCCTCTATTGGCTTTCGAAAGTCAATAGGAATTGCTGCTAAGTGCGCCAAAAGACCTGGCCGGCAAACATTGCACATGCAAGTTGTCTGCAGCAAAGGTAAGTTGGCAGGAACTTTGCACCCCTCCCTGCTGCCAACTACACCATCTCCTATTGTAAGTAAGAGAGGACCAGGAGTGGGAGGTGGGAAACAGCACTTAATTCTGCCCTGCCAAAAAAGCGGAGTCCATGTGCACACCTGCCTCGTGCTCACCTCGTGTCAGCCAGGCTGACCACAAGTCAGAAGGAGAAAACACAGTGGCAAAGAGACCCCTCCTCAAATAACTCACATTTGTCAAGTCCACCCTGTCCTCTGTGAGACCCTTGACCCAATGGGGAGGTGAGGCCTGGCAGACACGATTTCCCTCTTCACTTCTTTTTAACAGTAGTCCTGAAGATACCTGGAAGAGACGGGAGCGGCAATGCCACGGTGCTGTGGGAGCCGCAGGGCCCTCTCTACATGGCAGTGCTGTGCAGGGTGAGTGGCGGGGAGGAGGCAGTGCTGGCGGGGTGGCTGTGGGCACTGGGTGCGGAGGTGGCATGCATGGGGTATGGTGGGTGGCTGACCTTCCATGGGCCTGGCCAGCTGGTGGCCTACCCAGTGCTGGACCTGCGCCACTGCCTCCTCGCCCTGCACACCTATGTGGCTGCCCTTGAGTGCCTGGCCCATGACGCCTACCACCACCTCGTACTGCCCGCCACCCTCGCCCTCCTGCTGCCCCACACCAGCATCTGGCTCAGGGACTGCAAGCTCTGTGCCATCGGTGTGCATTGCAGGAGACACCTCACCTCACATGGATTGGCCCTGAACTGCTGACTTAATCTGGTTTGACTATATTATCCCATGTGGCCTAAAGGGGCTGGGGGTCACCTCCCTCAGCCAGGAACTGTGTCTCATGGCTACTATTTTAGTGGTTATTGGTATTCTTGCAGATTTTGTACGTCTGTCTGAAGTGGTAATCTTAAGCATTTTTTTCATAAATTACTTAAGGATATGCAACTATATTTTCTCTTATTTATCTAATGTTACTTTTACTCCTCATATCACAGTTCTATATATATGAATTAATATGTCCATAATTGCCCAGTGTATTTTAAATACACTGGGCAATTATGGACATATTAATTCATATTCATAAATATATTGAATTGTAACACTTTTCCCCGCACCAGGCCATTTTTTATCAGCAGCTGTAAAGAAATAGAAACAAAATGTTTAACTTATATATTAATAACAATTTCTTTGCAATTCATTATCTTGTCAGTAACTTGACTCCATCAGTTAAACACATATATGTTGAAGGCAGCATATACACTTGTATTAGACATGTATTATCTCCCACTGCTAGTCCTTCGAAAAGGAACTCAATATTTGTCATGCTATATATGCAAAAGTTATCTCCTCTTTTAAAGTGCAACACATCATTTTCCAAGTAGACAAAAAAATAATATTCCATCTTTACTATACCCACCTGCAGTATATAAACATGGTGGAACTATCCCACAGTTTATCACCCCTATGGCAGCCTACAATGCTGTCTTCATGATAAATTTGATAAAATAGAACCTACTGTTCTAAGTTCATCATGAACTAAGTCTGATGAAAGTAACTATTTTGGCAGGGATGAATTAATAGCACACATTTTGGGTTATAGGAGCATCTCATTCACCTGAACCAATGTGATCATATCTTTAAAATGGTATATACAAGCCATCAATAATGTGGTTGCTAATATTGGTAGGTCTGGCTTATGAGCTGTTTGTATTTAAGGAGATGCTCACAAAAAATTCTAGTTTATTTGGTGAATGCCTGAAAGATGCACTACCTCATCTAAGCCAAAAACAGATGAAAAAACTAAAGGCAATTATGAATTAAACTTGGCTCAAATCTCCAAGATTTGCCGGATGAGAATTGGACAAAACTTTGGAATTTACTGTGAACATTTGCCTTATATAGAATAAATTAAATTTACGTTAAGAACTGAATATATACTTTTTAAATTATATAAATAAATATATAAATAAAATTATATAAATAAAAGATTAACTAGATGAGAGTTCCGGCACCTTTTTTATTTTATTTTTTTTAGGAAAAAAAAACACTGGTTAAAACCATGAGTCCTTCCTCAGTTTCTGTAGAGGGCTGACAGCTCCTTGTTAGAGGAAGAAAACCCCATGAAGAATGGTTAAAGAAAGCCAGCTTATCACAATATGAAGACAGGACTATGAGTACATCTATGAGTACGTTCAGAATGGAAATCTGAGAGCGCTTTCATAAAAGACTGTATTTGGATGATGGACAACATATCCCTGTGGAGTTGAAGATAGGATAATCAAATCTAAGAAGACAAAATTCACACACAATGAGCCAATATAATTAAAAATATGAATGCCATTTTGAAGGGGATCAGAACTCTTGAAAAAACAGTGCAGCAAAGAATAATCTTAATTGTTTATTTTGGGAAAACACCCACTGCCTCAGACTGAAGGACAGTGGAGAAGATAAAATAATGGATACATTTCAGACATGGTAGTTTAAGAAATTTATAACTGAGATGGAATCTGGAGAATGAAGTGAAACTGATACTTCTAGCCATTTCCCTTCATTTTTAGGCTCTCCATGTTACAATGTCAAATGACATGACTGCTTGCCAGTTCACCGTGGAGAATATACTTAGATCCAATTTGAAGAATTAATAGAAAACTAGGACTTGACTCCATTGAAGTGTTTGTTGTTGCAGTGGTATCACACCATCATTTTGCCTTAAACTTAATCTTCAGAGCTTGTCAACACGGTTTTTCGTGAGTGTACTAATCCATACCAATCTTTTTTATGTGCAGTTGGCCTCAAGAAAAACACTCATGGAGTAAAGCCAAGCATGGTGATGAAAAGTAATTGTGATATTGTTGCTTAGGTGCAGCTTCGAGAGAGAAAAAAAATAGTGCCGCACTTCATTTTTGTTCAGAAAACCTGAATAAGCTGTGAGACTATCATGATGGTCTGAGCTGTGAGGAAGAGGATTTTGTGAAGTAAACTCTCCTCCCTGTTTTATCCTATTTGCAACTTTCATTGCAACATATTTTAAAACTATAATGACAGCTGTCATAGGCCGTTTTACGCGGCCGCACTGACAGCTGTCAAAAGTAACGCACATGCGCAGTCGCTCCCGCGGCCTACAAGTACACGCGGCCGTTTGACAGCTGTCAAACGCCGCGCATGCGCATTTAGACACGAGCTGTCAAAACCGCGGCTAGCCCACAGCGGCAGCCGCGAGCTGTCAAAACTGGCGCATGCGCTTTAACGGCGGCCAGCTGTCAAAACGCCGGCCGCCCGCCAAAACCAGCTGACGGGATTCCCTCCCCAGCTAACACGCTTGCGCTATCACTGGGGAGACTCTGAACTACCAGCTGATCCATTGGCCCCGGTTCCTTGGCGGGAAGAATTCCCACAGCTGATTCGCTGTCCCGTTTGACAGCTACCTATATAAGGCATGTTTTCCCTGTTCTGTTTGTCCAGGCTGACTAGAATAAACCTGTTGAATGAAGACGCGTCTCCCTCGTCCTTCTTGCCGTTAATTCACCTGGCGACGAGGATGGGATCCTGGTACTAGCTGAAGTCACGGCCCTGGAGCGTTGCTGTCCGGTCAATCGCTGAAGTCACTAGCTAAGTCACCGACCGGACAAGCCAACCATCCTGGTGCCCTAAGTACCGCGGACCCAGTATGGCAAACCTAGGACACGTGAGGGAGTTCGACGTCCGGCACCCCGAAGGATGGGAGTCGCATTGGGGCCAGATCGAGGGGTACCTCCTCGTGAACAAAATCACGGAGGACCGCCACAAGGCCGCCGCGCTCCTATGCCTTAGCGGGCCAGCGGTATATGACATCGCTGTTGGCCTTTGCAGCCCGGACCCGGTCGCCACCATACCGTATGCCGAGCTCACAGACCGCCTCAGCAAACACTTCATGCCAAGGCGGTCAGAGCTGTATTGGCGACTCTACTTCGCTCGACGGAAGCAGCAGCCAGGTGAAACCTCCACTGCTTTCATCGCGGCCGTCAGGCACGCCGCCCGCAAGTGCCATTTCCCAGACCTGGAGGACCGAATTCGCGATCAAGTCATCGCCGGTCTCCAAAACGTGCGTCTGCAGAGGAAGCTTGTGGCAAGGTCCACGATGGACCTCGCAGAGCTCACTCTGGAGATAATGGCGTACGAGGACAGCCATTGCGACGAAACCGAGATGTTCGGCGAAAACTCGGGCACCTCTGTCCATCAAGCCAGGGAGTTCGACCAAGGACCCCAGGAGCCCGACTCCGGGGTCGATGCAATCCTCTCCCGCTTCAATCGGATGGTCACCGGCCGGGAAAGGAACCGCAACCAAGACTGACAGACAGCCCCCAACACGAAGAAAATGCCGACCAACACCAGGGCGAAGTGTGCAAGCTGTGGCGGAAGCCATGCCAGAGCTACCTGCAGGTTTAGGAACGCGAAGTGCCACGGCTGTGGCAAGACCGGCCACATCCGATCAGCTTGTCGCAGCCTAAACCGGGAGACCCTCCACGACCTTGACGAGATCCCCGCAGGTAGGACTGCCCCTCCCCGCCCTCCTTTGGGGGTTGTAGGGTCCGTATTTTCCCTAACAAAAGCACCTGCTAACAACATCCCCAGGGCCAAAGTAAGAGCATGGGTTAAAATCCAGGGAATCCCCTGTGAAATGGAGGTCAACTCAGGATCCTCCGTTTCCATCCTGTCAGGGGACACCCTCCAGAGAATAGCTAGCAAAACCAATCACCGCATCCCCATCCAACCCTCCAGGGTCATACTGGCAGATTTTCAAGGGGCGCAAATAGACTTAAAGGGACAAGCCACCTTGAAGGTCGATTTTTAAAAAATTTCAGGACACTTAACAGCCCAAATAACAAAACAACCCAGAACCAGCCTCATCGGATTAGACTGGTTCGAGGCATTAGGCATTCGCCTCGAAGGGACAAACCGTATCCACACCAATTCCCTAGAAAATATCTGCAAAAATTTTGCAGATGTGTTTGATGGCTCGCTGGGCAAATACAAAGGAGCCCCCATCGACCTCAAGTTCAAACCGGAGATAGGACCAATCAGAATTAAAGCTAGAAAAGTCCCTTTCGCCCTAAAACAAAAAAATAGACAGAGAGCTAGACCGCTTACTCAAATTAGCAGTCCTAGAACCCACTGACAGCGGAACTTGGGAAACCCCCATCGTGACGCCTGTCAAACCCAATGGGGAGGTGAGAATATGCGCGGACTATAAAGCTACCCTGAACCGCGCACTCAATCCCCATGCATACCCAGTCCCATCAGTAAGGGATGTTCTCTTGGAAATAGGCTCCGGCTCTATTTTTGCCAAATTGGACCTAGCACATGCTTTCCTGCAACTCCCAGTAACCAGGGAAACAGCAGATGCCCAAACCATAGTGATGCACAGGGGGGCGTTCAAAGTGAACCGCCTCCAATTTGGCATCTCCGTGGCACCTGGAATATTCCAGGAAGTCATGGAACGAACCCTCAAAGGCATCCCCGGAGTCTGCCCGTACTTTGATGACGTTCTCATCGCGGGCGACTCCACCCACTCACTAGCAACCAGGCTGCACGAAGTCCTTACAAGGTTCAGGGCAGCTGGGTTAAAAATAAAACGGGAAAAATGCTCAATAGGAGTTCCCTCCACAGATTTTCTGGGGTACAGAATAGACAGCAAAGGCATTCACCCCACCAATGCCAAAATTCAAGCCATCCAAGCCGCACCCCCCAAAAAAAATAAAACGGAGCTCCAGGCATTCCTAGGGCTCCTGAACTTTTACCACTCCTTTTTGCCTGGAAAAGCCACCATAGCGGAGCCACTCCATAGGCTTTTAGATAAAGGAGCCCCCTGGCAGTGGATCTCAGTTCAAAATGACAGCTTTAAACAGCTGAAACAATTACTCTCTAGCGATACAACCATATCGCATTACAACGAAACTAAACCCTTATGCATCGCCTGCGATGCTTCACCTTATGGCATTGGGGCAGTCCTCAGCCACTCCCTCAATGATGGCACGCAAGCCCCAATTGCATATTACTCCAGGACCCTTTCAAAACCTGAGCGCAACTATGCGCAAATAGACCCAGCCCCAGCCGGCCATGTCCTGGCCATAAAAGAACTCTCAGAATGCCCAGTAACAGCAAATGACATCGCACATGCCACAAGCAGGGACCCCACCCTCAGCAGGGTACTTTCATGGGTCGCATCAGGTTGGCAATCATCCTGCCCCTGCCCCCCATCCAACCATATTTTGCTAAACGCCACGAGCTTTCTACCTACTTAGGCTGCATCCTCTGGGGATGCAGAGTGATAGTCCCACCATGCCACAGAACCAAGGTTCTCCAAACACTCCATGAGGGCCACCCAGGCATCTCTAAAATGAAGGCTCTGGCACGCCGTTATGTTTGGTGGCCATCCTTAGACAAGGATATTGAGCAGCATGTAGCCGGCTGCTACCTCTGCCAGCAAACCAGACCCGCCCCACCCCACGCCCCAGTTCACAAGTGGGAAATCACATCCAACCCCTGGTCCCGCATCCACCTCGATTTTGCCGGACCATTCCAGGGTCAAACCATTTTAATTATTGTAGATAGCTACTCTAAATGGCTGGAGGTTCTCCTGGTTTCAAGCACCACCTCAAGTGCCACCATACAAGCATTAAGGGGAGTCTTTGCAACCCATGGTCTTCCAGACGTAATAATTACTGACAATGGACCTCATTTTACCTCCCGTGACTTCCAGATCTTCACGAGGAGGAACTGTATTAGGCACGCAACATCGGCCCCGTTCCACCCGTCCAGTAATGGCCTCGCAGAGGTCATGGTGAAGACCACCAAAGACTCTCTGCGCAGATTGGTCGTCGGAAACTGGCACCGTCGTCTCGCCCGCTTCCTCCTCGCACACCACCCCACCCCCATGTCCACCACCGGGAAATCTCCAGCAGAACTAAGATGGGGTCGCCGGCTGGTAACTCGCCTTGACAGACTGCACCCGGACAGGCCAGCGGCAGAAAAAACAAACAACCTGCCACACAAAACATTCACGCAGGGACAAAATGTCTGGGCCCGAAATTATGGGGGAATGGATAAATGGACCCAGGGGGTAGTTATCGATCAAACCGGCCCCTTGTCTTACACCATTAACGTTGGCGGGGGACTCACACTACGAAGACATGCAGATCAGCTTCGACCCAGGTCACCCCCCAACACCACCACGCCAGAAGCAGCGGCAGAAAATCCCGAACCCCCCAGCACCATTTACCCAGAAGATATCCCTACTCCTACCGATCTCCCACCCATCACCCCCAAGGAGGCCCCCGCAACAGTAGAAAAACCTTCACCGCGCAGATCCACTCGACAGAAGAGGCCGCCAGCATACTTGACGGATTTTGAATGGGCCGGAAGTTCGCCAACAAGTTCCAACACCAGTTAGAATTTAATTCAAGTTACTTGTTCAGTTCAAGGGGGGGGGAAAGGGGTGCAACATATTTTAAAACTATAATGACAGCTGTCATAGGCCGTTTTACGCGGCCGCACTGACAGCTGTCAAAAGTAACGCACATGCGCAGTCGCTCCCGCAGCCTACAAGTACACGCGGCCATTTGACAGCTGTCAAACGCCGCGCATGCGCATTTAGACACGAGCTGTCAAAACCGCGGCTAGCCCACAGCGGCAGCCGCGAGCTGTCAAAACTGGCGCATGCGCTTTAACGGCGGCCAGCTGTCAAAACGCCGGCCGCCCGCCAAAACCAGCTGACGGGATTCCCTCCCCAGCTAACACGCTTGCGCTATCACTGGGGAGACTCTGAACTACCAGCTGATCCATTGGCCCCGGTTCCTTGGCGGGAAGAATTCCCACAGCTGATTCGCTGTCCCGTTTGACAGCTACCTATATAAGGCATGTTTTCCCTGTTCTGTTTGTCCGGGCTGACTAGAATAAACCTGTTGAATGAAGACGCGTCTCCCTCGTCCTTCTTGCCGTTAATTCATTCATTATCCACCACATTGAGATGCTGAAAACCAAAAATAATACAGCTCAGTCTAGCTCAGAGGTGTCAAACTGTGGGCCCGCAGGCCGGATGCGTCATCTGGGAGCTGCGCCCACTCCATTGCCGGCAATGGCAAAACCGTCCCGATATGTTGCATGATGTCATGTGATGTTGCGAGTTTGACATGTCTGGTCTAGTTCATCTTATCCTGACTGACCAATTTATCTCCGCTTGGAAAAGACAAATAACTGCTGATCTGGCTTACCATGGACTCAGTCCATTTTTCTACAGACTGGAGCCATGCCATTTCATTTTACAAAATAAAAGTAATATATTTGATCTTACTAGCTCTAGGACCTATAAAGGTCCAAATATAATCAGCTAAGCAGTATGTTTAGTAACTTTATTCAAAACTATCAGATTAGTTTAAAATTAAACTTTCTCAATGAGGAGCTGGTGGGCTTCAAAGGGGACCAATCAGCTCTTGGCTACTGTCTGGTTCTTCCCCATCTAGCAGAGAAATACTCTTTGTAGCCCAGAAACTTTTTTTTGTAGCTTTTATTGATTTTAAATTTGATTTTTATTTAATTCCAAGGGAGAAGCAGTGGAAAAACCAGAGTACCCTTGATAGCTATAAGGGTTTTTCTTCTCATTCAATCCCTCTATTTCAAAGCCACTTTGAAAATCAAATATATTTCTCTTAGGGATATCTCCCTGGAGCTATCCCTTCTAGATTTTCTACTTTTCAAATCTCTGTATCAAGTCAATAATCTGGATCCTCTCTCTGTGTGTCATCTCGTCACTCCCTTGTTTTTAGCAAAGACTCCAGTGGTTCTACCTTTTTTATGTGCAATCTTATGATTGTGTCTATCTCCCAGTTGAAATTAGAAGGGGTATGAGAAATTTAGCTTCTTTTTGCCTGCCCAGAATAAAAGAATAAAAAAATAATTAATAGAAAATGAGTTGTTATTTGCACAAAATGATAATATGGAAATATTATTGACCAGCTGCACACCCATACATATCTTGCTGGCAAGTGTTGATAACTGTAGCTCTTCAGCTGTCCTGAGAATTTTTTTTAAGAACTCTGTTTCATCTTTCATCTTTATGACCAAAGTAATCTTCCAGCATTTCTAGAGCATCTAAATCTATACTTACAGAAATCTTGACATCCTTAAGACCATTCAGACTGTCAGAGCTATTCTTGCAGTTCCAACATGGATTGAAAATATTACATTTAACATAGAAATGGGCTTAGTGTCCATTGATGCTAGAGATTGATGATATCTTTTTCAAGCTAAAATTATATTCCTGTCTTCCCCATCCTGCCACCCACTAGATCTGGTTCCATTGCTTCTGAAAGACTACTTTAAGTCAACTTGATTTTTAAAAACTTATTTGCAAGATTCACTCTCTAGGATTCTCTTGGGAGAGACTTTGCCCATTAGGTTTTGACAATGTAAGAAGTATTTTCTAGAAGTATGTTTGGGAAATTGATTTTCGAATTGTCCTAAATCTGCTTCCCAGATTTGTAGTGTGTGAGATCAGTACCAGCCTCCTATATCCCATCGGTCCTGAAATTATACTGGGTTTTCATTTCGGTTGGGTTAGGTATATTGTTCTGCTATCCTATTGCAAAATATTCTCTTACTCATGGGAAAAGCTCATATGTCCTTGACCCATATGTGCTTCTATTGCCGTCTCTACAGGAAGTCTTGGGTGACTTGAATTTATACAGTCCTGGAGAGGTTTTCTTGCAGAGTGCACCAACTTTGTCTTTTCTCCTGCCAGACCATTGCTCAGATATCTATCTGAACTGAAAAAGCTACTTGGTTGAGAAGTGAAAGGTTTTCAAAGGAGAAAATCAAGAAAACCCAGTTCTCTTTTGAGACAGACACACACACACACACACACACACAGAGAGAGAGAGAGAGAGAGAGAGAGAGAGAGAGAGAGAGAGAGAGAGAGAGAGAGAGAGAGAGAGAGAGACCTTCAGAACAACCAAATGTTGACCTGGATGATTGAGATTCTCCATAGACAATATCTATCCCACTTGCCCAGCTCTGCACCTCTATATAAGCACTATCCAGTGACTGTTATGATGATACTGAATGAGAAGACTTATGGCCAGTGGTGGGATTCAAATATGTGAACAACTAGTTCTCTGTCTGGATGCCACTTCCGGAAGTCTATTCTGGGCCTGGGCAACAAAAAATTAGCTACCAGTTCTGCCAAAGTGGTGTGAACTGGCTGAATCCCACCACTGCTTATGGCCAGTCCTTGAAGTTGCCCCCCATCAGTGTGTCCATGGTCACCTGATCTCCATTTGCAACCTTCACTGCCAGCTTCTGACAAATAAAGTCAATGGAAAATCTAGCAAAAGGTCACAAGTTCCAGTCATGTGACATTGTGCTTAATTGCCCTGAGTGATTCACTTAACACCAATGCTTTTTTTTGTCATAAAATGCACTGGAACAGAGTTTCAGCACTTTTTTTCAATGGATTTTCCAAGTTTTAAAAGTAACTTTTGAAAATTTGATGTTTGGTCCACGTGGACCTGAATCACCCTGTTGAGCGTAGCAGGTCTGCAGCAAAATCATTAAAATGGTGCATGCGGGCTGCTTGTGTGTTGAGTCCAATACATGCGTACTTCGTCTGCACTGGTTGTGATGGTGCTGCTCGGCTTGTGGAACTGCTCGGCTTGTGATTGGTTATGTGGTCACATGCTGAGTGCTTACTGTGGGCAGAGACCATTATATTTTGTTACACAACTGATGTGTGACTAAATATATATATTTTAAAATAAAAGATAAACAAGATGTGAGTTCTGGCACCTTTTTTCTTACAAAAAAAGCACTGCTTAACACTCACAGCTAGAACTGCCAGAACCTTGTTATAAGTTGGCACAGTCATGTGATTTTTCACTTTATGTCTGCATTGCATAGTGGTGGAATACCCAATCCTATTTACAGTCATTAGCTGAGGACTACCGTTATTTACCTCATAGTATATTTTTAATTTGGAATGATCACCACAATGATGAATATAACTCATCTCTAGGAATTTTAGAAGATGCACAGGTATTTAACTTAACTTTCTGACATTTTTCAACTGCTCTAATGAATAGGAAATATCTTGATAAATTATCTAATATAATTATAATGGTTCCATAAATTTCCTACCTCATTCCTTACCCTTACATTGTTTTTTGAGTTTTCATGCTTAAAATCTGACTATTTATAAAAGTCAAGATGATGAGGTATGTCATTTACTTTTTAAATAAATTAATATTATTTGTGTGTTATTTGGAAAATAAAATGTTCTCACTAAAATTGCTTACAGAAAAACAATTGGATGCTGCTGTGAAATTTGATATGCACATAAATAAAAAAGAATTTCCTCCATCCATATTTGTTCCAAACAAGTAAAATTAGATAATTGATGCCTCTAATATAAAAAGTTTAATAAAATAACTGTACATACAATTTTATTTTGCGTGAATGTAAGTCCTGTATGTTATAGAATCTAATATTAAAATGGATATTTATAGTAGTGGCACTTTAAGGGACATGGATCTTCATAAATCATTGTTCTCATATCTTATTGTAACAGCCTAAATATTAAATAATATTTTTTCTGATTATTCCAATTCTGTTTTTCTTCCATTCATAGGGCCCTCACTTTTTAAATTGTAAACTCCCTGAGACAATTAATCTGGAGCATTAAGTTATTTTTTGTGTTGGGAATTAAATGCACAGATAGGATAGATTTAAATACTTCAGGGTTAATGTGGCTCTCTCCCGTTCTAGAAAATTATGATGTATAACTATATTAATGTACACTATTATACTACGAGTAAGCAGGAAGTTGGACTAGAAGACCTTCAAGTCTGTTATATTCTCTTCTCTTCTCTTCTCTTCTCTTCTCTTCTCTTCTCTTCTCTTCTCTTCTCTTCTCTTCTCTTCTCTTCATCAGAACACCTTTAACATTTGTTGTTATATCAGTTCTTTTAGGCATTAAGTGAGATGAAGTGTTGAAACAGCAAACAAGTTTATTAACTCAGAACAGAAGCAGCCCTAATGGCTGCTGCACGGCTATTTATACTGTTAGCAACCAATAGGTTTAAAGTAATAGTTTCCCACCCCAAGCCTAATTATCAGCTTGGAGACAGCCAGTCTGGCTTTCAGTAACAGCAACTGTTAAGCAATACAGCAATCTAGGTCAGACATTAAGCAAGTGATTAAAACAGTTATGGCCAATACATTACATTTGTGATTCAGGCTTCATACCAAATGTAGAAGTAGTATATGCTATGAGCTTAGAATTATAACCACTTTCCCCCTCTTCCTACCAGTTTTCAATAAAAGTAGAAAGGATTGTGTATGCATTAAGCTCTTGTGATCTTAGGATGTCCATCTTTTGTATACACAAGGTCATTAAGTTCTTTGCTATCACTACATTTTACTTGATAATCATATAGGTCCATAGATGTCTCATTAGAATTTACATTGGTTCAACTAAATTAACTTCTACAGTTTAGAAGTGATTAAAAGCCCCAAATCTCTCAAAGTTAATTATCTGGTCATGCAATACAAGTTGTTTGTTTGTTCCAAAATGTATATGTATATATTTTTTTGGCATGTAGCACATACACATAATTAAAGACAGTATTTAATTATGAATCCACAGTTTTTTGAGACATGGCTTTTTTCTCCTTTCCATATTTATATACTTAAGACCCTTTAGAATTAGCATGGCTGCCAGAAACTAGAAGTGATAAATTACTGTTTTAACCACTTCGTTCAATGAGAATTGTGTCTTCTAAGTAGATACAAAATTGCAGCCTAAAAGCCAAAACCTGACCTCATCATTATTGGGTTTTAAATCCAATACATTTTTTAAGCTTCATTCATATACTTCCTGACTTTTAGCTGAAATCTGCGAGAAAAGCACAGTGAGTAAAACCATAAGATAGGAATTGTGACTAAAAAAGAAATGAAATCTTCCCATGTCAGAATATCCTTCCTTTCTGTAGATGTCTTGATTCATCAAGTCTCACCCCTTCCCTAAATTTGATATGGCAGGATTTTGTAAATTATGATCCTATGTATAAATAATCTTTTATATGTTGCTTCAATACAATGTCTAGTATTCTTCACTTCCCCACATTGTTTAATGGTTCTGGGAGTTCTTTCATTCTGCAAATTTAGAAGGTACTGTATTTATTTGTTGTTTTAGAATATTTACATTACTCCAGCAGCCACCCACACCACTGACAAATCCTATGTGCAGAAACAGGTTGATGCCCAGAACATTTATTATTTGAAAATATCCAGTGCAGAAAGGAATTGTGCACATTATCTTCATTATTTCAGTGAAAATTAGAAAGAACATTTTGGAGGAGGAGGAGGAGGAGGAGGAGGAGGAGGAGGAGGAGGAGGAGGAGGAGGAGGAGGAAGGAGGAGGAGGAGGAGGAGGAGGAGGAGGAGGAGGAGGAGGAGGAGGAGGAGAAAGATACACGTTCAAATAATACACAGTGATGGCACCTGCTCTCAGCAACCAGTACAGACCTTGAATGTGGATTCATAATAAGCCTCACATTTCTGCCGTTTGTCTCTTGACTGCCAGCTTGAAGTACTTTACTTCTATAAAGGAGAACAAAAAGATTTCTATTTTTCAACAAGCAATGTCTAATTATGTAAAGGAAAAAGTGATTAACTGATTATGATGAATAAATTAATCTCCAAGGATTTGTACAAATTCAAACATTTCTAATTAGTATGATTTTCATGGGGCATCTCAAAACATCCTCTGTTCCTATTAGCAATGATTAACAGAACAATAAGTAATTTTTGGCAGCTCTTGCAAAATTATTAATATCAACCTGGGAGATTGAGATTAATGATTCATTAAAAAAAGCTACTGATTAATGATGAAATACAAGTACCTCAATTCTCATTGATGAAGGCACCCATGTCTAATGGCCTTCATCAACATCAGATCAGCGAGTATTCTCAGTTCATCTTCAGGCTTCTTTCGAATCCACCTTTTTTTGTTTTCTTCAGGATATGTAACTTGGGTTATATATTGGAATCTACTGATAGTTCCATATCAACTTTCCCCCCACTACCTAGGATGATCTAGTCTATTATTCCATCATTCTTGGAAGCAGGAGACATTTGGGGAGAACCCACTGTTGTTATTGTTCAGTTGCTAAGTCATGCCCAACTCTTTCTAGTAGGCCAGGGCCATTCATCCTCCACTGTGTCCCGGAGTTTGCCCAAATTCATGTTCATTGAGTCAATGACACTATCTAACAATCTCATCCTCTGCCATCCCTTTCTCCTTTTCCCTTCAATCTTTCCCAACATCAGTGTCTTTTCCAATGAGTCCTCTTTTTTCATTAGGTGGCCAAAGTATTTGAGCTTGTCCTTCCAAAACCATTAGAAAACACCAATTATAAATCATATTTCTCTGTTTTTAAAGGAAATGTCCTGCCTGCCAATATGCTTCCAGTCAGAATTCTAGATGTTAGTGACTATGCTGAAATTCTTAGCACTGGTAGATACATCTGCAGCATATTGTGTTCCTCTAATGGATATTGGGTACATTATGCATACCTTACATTGGTACCCTGATGATGGAATGCTTTCCCCTTGGATACTAAGTGACACCAATATTAGTTTTGTGTCAGTTTAATTATTGCATTTGTAATTTGATCTACATTCTGCTGATGATTAAATAAATTAATTGGGCCAGTTTATTTAAAGAAAACAAAATAAATACATTTATACTGTTTATTTTTCTCCCAACTGTTGGTTTCTGGTTGTATCTTTTTATTATGAGACAAGTATGTCTTCTCAAGAGAAAACAACTTAAGAGCTTTTGTTATCTACCTCATGAATATCGTGTTAAAAAAGAATTGCTTCACCCTTCAAAACATAGGAGGCACCTGTGCATTGAGTCAGTGAAGGTCATTTCACTCTCCTATACTTCTACCATACTGGAATATGCAAAGTTACTGCTGGGGAAAGAACCTCAATATCTTCAATGTCGAACAAGAGGTTGTCTTGTCAGGACTGTTCTGGACAAAATGGAATGGATGAATTGCACTTTCAGCTGAGGGTGACTGAAAATAGACATTTTAATGGATGTTGAACTCTACAGACCCCAAGACTTTATCATTTTTTAGCTTTTAAACACCACCCTATAATTCAGCACTATCAGCCACCACCTCTTTCATTTTATCATCCACAGGTGAATACATTTGTCGAAAACATGATTTTCGGGTGCTTTATGCAAGTTGGAACTGTCAGAAAACACAAAAGGGGAGAGGAATAGATGACAGTTGCTCAAGGAAAGGGCATTTGTAAGAGTGATTCATACCATGTGACTAAGTAACAAAGAAGGCATATCTAAAGGGCAAATATGAAGTCACTAGGAGAATGTTTTTGAATTTATGACCATGCATCTAAATGATGTTTTCCAGGCCTTCATGCTTATATTTATCTGAATAGCATGGTGAACTTAATACTATAGTTGTTTATTTCTGCAACCTTGGGAAATAAGAAGGATTGAGAATCAAACAGATTTGGCAGCTCTGCTTAGAGAATCTCATTGTTAGAGATGTAGGAAATTCCATATAAGCTCCTCTGAAATGAATTAGGCTTGGTATATCACTAGACAAGATAAGAAAACATGGTCCCATGGTGCTTAATCTAATATGGTAATGAAAACCCACCTTAAATAAGGCTCCACAATTGCAATCAGCTAGTCGTCACTTGAGAGCTCCTGGTGTTCTCTGAGTTTGGTTATTTTCTTGCAGACATTTCATTATTCAAACTTGATAACATCATCATACTAGTAAAGGGTGGGGTTTGCTCTCAGTTTATATTCTAATGTCTTCCCCTGTCTGTGTTGGTGGAAGTAGTCCTGGAAGTTGTTTGTTTGGGCTGTTTGCTGTTGGCTTGTTTGGCAGTTCCTTGATTGAGGTATTATATACTTGATTGTTGGACTGATGTTAATCTTGGAGTTAATCTATGCTCATCTGAGTGCTGATTGCTGTTGGGGAGGTGCTTGAGTCTTTTTAGTATGTAGAGTATAGTATGTAGCTCAGAGCACCAAGAGTCACTCATTTCAACCCTGAGCTACAAATATTGGAATAAACACTTAATCGTTTCAAGAGAATCTATAGGAAAGATGGTGCTACAAATATGCAGCTGAAGTGCAACCTCTAATTTAAACAAATACCAGAAGACAACAGGAGAATAGAATGACTACCCCTCCTCCTCAAATTCTTTGTAGATTTTTTTTTAAAAAATGCTTGCATGGAATATTATGGGGGGTGAGTCATTACCTCCTGTAGATAGGGCTCGCAACTTGGGAGTCCTCCTAGATTCACAACTCTCCTTAGAAGACCATATTGTAGCTGTGACTAGGGGGGCCTTCGCCCAGGTTCGCCTGGTGCGCCAGTTGCGGCCCTATCTAGACCGGGATGCCTTACGTACAGTCACTCATGCGCTCGTGACCTCTCGTCTTGATTACTGCAATGCTCTCTACATGGGGCTACCCTTGAAGACCACTCGGAGGCTCCAACTGGTACAGAATGCAGCCGCGAGAGTTGTACTGGGAGTTTCCCGATACTCCCATGTCACACCTTTGCTCCGTGAGCTGCATTGGTTACCAGTTGTCTTCTGGGTGAGGTTCAAGGTGTTGGTGATGACCTACAAAGCCCTTCATGGCATGGGTCCAGAATACCTTGGGGAGCACCTGCAGCCGGCGTCAACTTCCCTCCGCCCAGTACGCTCCCACAGAGAGGGCCTCCTCAGGGTGCCACCAGTCAAAGAATGCCGACTGGTGGCCCCCAGGGGGAGAGCGTTCTCTGTGGGTGCACCGGATTTATGGAACCATCTTCCGGTTGAGCTCCGGATGGCGCCCGATCTCCGCTCCTTCCGGCGCGATCTTAAAACCCATCTCTTTAAACAAGCTGGCCTGGCCTGATGGGATGGGGTGGGATTTTTATAAATGACTTTAATTTTAAATTTGTATTTATGGGCATTGTTTAATCATGTTTTAATAATTTTAATTTTTGTATCTAGTTTTTATGTATTGCCCTGTTCGCCGCCCTGAGTCCTCTGGGAGAAGGGCGGTATACAAATTAAATTAATAAATAATAATAAATAATAAATATGGAAAGAGAAAACTAGATTTTCTGACAATCAGTGAAGTTTAAAAGGAAATGCTGAGGCTGGGCCCCAATTCAACCTGACACAATTAAAAAAAATGGAGCTCAGATGGTCAAATTTTAAGTAGGCTTTACTATCCTTTCTCATACTGTTGTAACAGAAGACCTTGGGAAATGACCCCACATTAGTAGCCATTTTCAATTTCCTTCTCTCTCACCCTTCTATTAACCAAATAGTAAAAATGAAAGTGGATAGAGATAGAGATATAAATGTATAGGTCTATAGGACAAGAAGCCCTGTTTGAGTTTCTATAGCAGCATAGTGCCGACTGTGGTTTAGAACAATTTTGATTTACTTTAGTCCAGCCAAAATAGCCCAATTTGATACAATTTCACCCAATTTGACATTTTTAATAATTGTCATACAAGCATAAAGGATATGAGAGAGCAGAGGGAGAGTGACACACACTGCTGCTGCAGCATATTTAAAATGATAATAGTAACATAATAGATATATTTCTTATAGGTCATCTTTCACTGAAATGTTTGTGATTTGACACTAATCTAGTGAGGAGGATAACAAAAGAGAATTGACAGATATACATGTGAAAACCACAGAAGAATCAGAAAACCGGTCATTGTTATCAGCAAGAGATAATACAATGCTGAAGGAATTAATTATGATGATTGCTTAAAGTGTACCTTTTTGTGTAGCAACTCTAATTATTAACAGCAACACTTTATAATGGGAAGGAGGTAATCATTTGCAGTTCCTTTAACATTCATTGCAGTAACATTAATCACATTGAGCTCATTTGGTTTTAATGTGAATATAATATGTGATACCACAGGAATTCCATTGTAATTTATCAGTAAATAATGTTGAGTGCTATCAAGAATTCCTTTGTCAAATAATGTATGCTGGTTTTCGAACTAACACTCATTGGTATGCATTGTCTCTCTCTTGCTCATTTATATACTCAACCATCCTTTCAAACATTCTACATAATGCTTCTAGTAGTTAGACAAAGGATTACAGTGGAGGCCAAATGGGAATTCCACTGCCCTTTTTTTTGATAAAACTTATTAAATAACATCCAGATATTGTTCTGACACAGAAAATGCTTTTGGGGTTTAATCAATGATAATGCTATGAAAATTATTATATGCTTGCATAGTCATTGTATTCATTATCCAAAAGCAAGATTTCCTTTATAACATTACAGCATGGATGTAGAATCTGTCGTGAGTATGATAAGTATGCTCAGAACATAAATGGCTTATTGTAATATTTGTAAATGTTCTCGGAGATAAGCATAGGGTGTTTTTGAGCTATCTGGAAGTTGGGAGTAAAGCCTTTCTTTCTCAGGTGAGTGGAAGAAATGGTAAAACCCTGGAGTTATTTGTTTTTCAAAAACCACATGGAAAAATTGGCTACCCAAGAAAAGAATTACCATTGTCCACCAGGTTTTGAACTAACAAACCTCTGTGTGCTAAGCAAAGCATTCAACCACTATGCTATTTCAGCAAAATTAACAAAAGCAGGTATGAAAACTAGAGGTTGTGCTAAAACATGAGCTCATTTGAAGGTGTGGTCTTTTCTTTGCAAAGCAGCCAAAGAGAAAAAAGAAAAAAAAACCTGCTGAAGAAATTGCACAGTTGTCATGGATCCGACAGATGAAACTCTTAAAAAAACTTTGAGGCATTGTTTACCTTAAATAATCTTTTATTTGAGAAACAAAGTATCGGCACTACATAATTAAAGCCAAAAGCTGAATTCCCCTCCCCTGGGCACAAATAACAAAGCACAATTCCCTCCTCCAATTAACAGTCATAAATCACATTCCCCAATTAGCTTGAAGTGTGGACTTTCTCCCCTGCTCTCCAGCCCACCAAATTTTTATTGACTCTGGGCACAATAACCTTGGATTCCCACAGCTGAGTTATTATTGTTATGACTAACTGGACTCTCATCCACTTTCCCCCTCCCAGCATCAACTAACTCTAAAAGCAAAAGAGTAGAATGGCTGCATTTCCATCTGTTGTCAAAGCAAGAACATCTGATGTTAGCAGCGTTGACATTCGCCCCCCTTACAAAAAGGACAAATCCTGTAATACAAACAAAAGCACAAATTAGGGATTGCCTCTTGCTTTGTTAGGTTTCTTATAGAATCTATTAATGAGTGTCAGCTTTTACATCACTAGATTTCACCCAGGTAGCCTCAGACAATGGATATCCCTTCCATTGCACTAAATACTGCAATTTCCCTTTACAAATTCTTGAATCAAGAATACGCTTTACTTCATAGTGAGTCTGTCCTGCCACTACAAGAGGTTCAAGTGCCTTCTTAGGGGGAGGTCTTAAGGTGAAATCCTGAAAAGGTTTCAATAGGCTACAATGGAAAACAGGGTGAACTTTTCCCAAGAGTCTGGAAAGTTTTAATTCTACCTTGACCAGTAGTACGGGGAAGGGTCCTAAGTACTTTGGTCCTAACTTCTTACTAGGTAACTTGAGCCATAAATATTTAGTCAACAGATAAACCTTTTCCCCAACTTGAAATGTCCTTTGAGAAGCCTTTTTCCTATCTGCCTGTTTTTTTGTATGTCTCAGAAGCCTTTTTCAAAGCAGTTTTTGTGGTTTTCCACACCTCCTCCCACCCCCTCACCCATTTATCAAAAGTCTGGGAAGCGGAGGGTCCTTGGGGATGTTCAGGTATTGGGCTGAATTCCTTTCCTGTGGCCACTTTAAAAGGCATGAAGCTGGTGCTGCTGTGAACATAATTATTGTAAGCCACCTCTGCAAAAGGGAGGAGATCAGTCCAGTTCATTTGTTGATAATCCACATAGCATCGGAGATATTGCTCCACCATTGAGTTTGCAGATTCAGCTGCCTCATTGGTAGACAAGTGAAAAGCTGATGATAGTCCTTGAGATGAGCCTTTAAATATCCAATGTGCCCAGCCTTTTTACATCATGGCCGTGACAGAGAGAGTTAAGGTGGAGGGTCTCTGGCAAGTATAGCTTTCCCTCCTTGTAAGCCAAACCATTCCTGCATTTTAGGGAGGTTTGATTGTCATTGAACCATTGGTCTCTAAGGAGCTCTCGCTTTATTTTCTTGGCCCCAGGGTCATCAGGGTTTGGGGCTCTTGAAGGTGGGACTCTGTGTAGCATGACTTGAGAGGCAGTTTGTAGATTGAAGATAATTGCCTCATTACCCTCTTCACGCTGGCTTTTGTACTGGGGTAGTCTGGCTCAGTGGGTTAGGACGCTGAGCTTGTCGATCAGAAAGTCGGCAGTTTGGCGGGTTGAATTCCAAGTGCCGCATAACAGAGTGAGCACCTGTTACTCGTCCCAGCTTCTGACAACCTAGCAATTCGAAAGCACATAAAAATGCAAGTAGAAAAATAGGGTCCACTAAGGTGGGAAGGTAACAGCATTCCATGTGCCTTTGGCATCTAGTCATGCTGGCCACATGACCACGGAGACATCCTTGGACAAGCGCTGGCTCTTTGGCTTTGAAATGGAGATGAGCACCAGCCCCTAGAGTCGGAAACAACTAGCACGCACATGCGGGGGAAACTTTACCTTTACCTTTAGTCTGGATAAAGCATCAGCTAAGAAGTTTTTTCCTCCCGGTATGTACTTTAGGGTGAAATTAAAACAGTAAAATACTGCACCCATTGTACTTGTTTCGGGGACAATTTTCGGGGAGGTTTCAGTGCTTTTAGGTTTTTGTGATCAGTCCATACTTCGAAAGGCACTTTGCTGCCTTCTAGATAGTGTCGCCAGTTTAATAGAGCCCAGAGGATCACAAAGGCCTCCTTTTCCCACACAACCCACCTTGTCTCACACTCAGTGATTTTTTTTGAGGTTTAGGCACAGGGTTGTAGGTTCTCACTCTGGTTCTTTTGCAGTAGCACAGCTCCGATGGCCACGTCACTGGCATCGGCTTGAATTACAAAGGGCTTCCCTGGTCAGAGATGCTTTAAGACTGGCTCAACCACAAATAGTCTTTTTAAGTTCTCAAAAGCAGTCTGGCAGCTCATGTCCATGCTAGTGGTTGGGTTGGATAGGGCTTCCCTCCCTCTTTACCTGTTTTTAGTAATTCTGTAGGGAGTAGGGCAATTTTGGCAAAGGAGGGGATGAACTGAAGGTAGAAGTTGGCAAATGCTAGGAAGCTCTGGAGCTGTTTGTGAGTCTTTGGGGGCTGCCACTCAATGACGGCTTTCATTTTGGTCGGGTCCATTTCAATGCCCTCACTGTAGCCAAGATAATCTAGTTGGGTCTGGTGAAACTCACACTTTGATAGTTTGACATAAAGTTTGGCATCCAACAGCTTCTTTAACACTTCTCTCACTAGTTTTATGTGGTCAGTCATATTCGTGCTGTATATCAGGATGTTGTCAAGATACACCAGAACTCTTGTATAAATGGTCATGTAGGACCTGATTAATCAGTTGCATGAAGACAGCTGGAGCCCCCTGTAGTTCAAATGGCATGACTTTAAATTGGTAGCTCCCCCTGGGACAGTTAAAAGCAGTCTTCCACTCATTTCCCTCCTTTATCCTCACTCAGTAATATGCCTCTCTCAAGTCCAACTTAGTGAAAATACTCCCCTTTAACAGGTGGGTTAGTAAGTCCTTCAGGAGGGGGAGCGGGTAATTTTTCACACTCACTGAATTCAGACCTTTATAATCCACACAGAGACAAAGTGACCCATCTTTTTTTTCTTTAAATAACAAACTTGGCCCGTTCGATAAATCCCCTCACTACATTTTTGTCCACATATTGCTGCATCTCCTCCATCTCAAGGGGGGGGGACATAGTGTACATTCTTGGTTGTGGGAGTTTGGCTCCCAGCAACAGTTTGATAGAGCAATCATTGGGTCAGTGGGGAGGCAGGGTGTCACATTCTTTCTCACTAAACATCTCTGCTAGGTCCCAGTACTCACTGGGGATGAGTGGCTTGACCTGGTTGAGACAAGGAAGCCATGTGTGCTAGCTCATTGGAGGGGGCTTGGATCTATAGGTAACCTCACAGTCCTCATTCCCTTCTCCCACCAGATAAATGGCTTCCATTTGTCCCGCCAGGCTAGTCCTAGGATCACAGCCTCAGTCATTTTCTGAGCCACCATGAAACAAATGAACTCCCAAGACCTCACCTATTTCTAAACATAGGGGTTCAGTCAATTGCGTGACTTGCTTGTATACCCATTTTCAGGGCAAGTGACAAGCTAATAACACACCGGGAGCATCCAGAGCCAACTAGTACTTTTAAATCTACCTGTGCCTCCGTCTTTGGGATTATGAGTTTGGCAGGTAGTGAGAAAGGTGGGAAATGTCAACTCACCATTGGGTTATTCTCTCCTTCACCGTTGCTGTTGTAGGAGTGAAAAGTGGCAGCAGGTCCAGCTTGGGTCTCAGCACCCTCCTGCATGGCGGTCATGACTTGGGCAATGGGTTCCTGCACAGTCCAGTTGGTTTTCTCTTTTGTTGGCTGCTGGGCTGGTTTCTTTCTCACTGGTGGTCCCAGTCTATTCTTCTGCTGAGGGTAAGGGATTGGGCAACTCACTGCTCAATGTCCCTGTTGTCCACATCTGAAACACTTGATCGGTGGACCTGCAGGTGGCCTGGTATTTTCAGTAGTTGCAGTGGTTGGAGGCTTTTTTGGGGGGTGGCTCTCATTTGGGTTGATTTGGCCTTGACTTGTCTTCTTGTGGGGGTGGCTTCTTTTAGAAGGCGAGCTGAACATCTAGTCTTACTTCTGCCTGGTACCATTCTTGCAGCTGATGAGGGACTGCTCAATAAATACAGGCCTTGGATATGTGGTCATCTAGTCCCTTCTTGAAGTGTTGCACTAGGGATTGCTGAGGCCATCTCTCTATTTGGCCAGCTATCTTGCAAAACTCTCGTCATTGGCGATCTGGGCTCTTGGAGAGTCGACAACTGGAGCTGTCTCTCCCCATGGAGCTGGAGGCCATGGTAGGTGGCTTTGAGGATGGGGAGGCTGCTGATCTGCACAGATGGGACTGGGGGTTCCCCTTGGCAAGAATTGATGGCTGCCTCACTGATCATTGTGATTGCTCACATATGGGAAACAGGAAGGGTGTAATCCACTTTTCATCTCTAGCTCCTCAAATCTTTCCACCAACTTCTTCACTGATTGACTATAAGTTGTGGACAGGTACTTCCACTCAGTTGAGTCTTCAGCAGTAGTCAATTTTGTGGTTCCCCACCAGCCTGGAGAATGCAACGTGTGGGAATCCCCTCTTTGTAGCTCAACCTCATCCCACTTTTTGGCAAGGCCAAAATCTCAAGATGTCTGGAGTCCCTACTGGGCAAGGTCCATTCCGACGACCAGATCAGGTGTCCTTGTGGCTTGGGCTTTGCCCCCAACTGAGAGGCCTGAAAAAGTTCCTTCTCCATCAGTGTGCTGGCTTGTGCTCCTCCTCTGGGGTAGCAACCACCACCAGAGTGCTGGTTTCAGGTGCTCTTTCTTTCTCCATGTTGAAATCTTCCCCGAATCTTTGTCGGTCTATCCCTCAATTCTTGGGATAGTGACTGGGGCTCAGGACCCCAAGATAGTTAGGTAAAAATATAGCTTTTGGCTTAATGTTATGGTTCCAACAGATGAAACTCTTCAAAAGAACTTTGAGGCATTGTTTACCTTAAAGAATCTTTTATTTGAGAAACAAAGTATCGGCACTACATAATTAAAGCCAAAAACTGAATTCTCCTCCCCTGGGCACAAAGTAACAAAGCACAATTCCCTCCTCCAATTAACAGTCATAAATCACATTCCCCAATTAGCTTGAAGCACGGGCTTTCTCCCCAACTCTCCAGCCTGCCAAATCTTTATCAACTCTGGGCACAATAAACTTGGATTCCCATGGCTGAGTTAATATTGTTATGACTAACTGGACTCTCATCCACATTCCCCCTCCCAGCCTCAACTAACTCTAAAAGCAAAAGAGTAAAATAGCTGCATTTCCATCTGTTGTCAAAGCAAGAACATCCAATGTTATCAGCGTTGACAACAGTGTTCTTTCCAGAATAGATAAAAGTAAGCAGTGATGATAGGGACGCAGTGGCTCAGTGGGTTAGGATGCTGAGCTTGTCGATCAGAAGGTCGGCAGTTTGGCGGGTCGAATCCCGAGTGCCGTGTAACAGAGTGAGCGCCTGTTACTCCTCCCAGCTTCTGCCAACCTAGCAGTTCGAAAGCACGTAAAAAAAATGCAAGTAGAAAAATAGGGACCTCTACGGTGGGAAGGTAACAGCATTCCGTGCGCCTTTGGCGTCTAGTCATGCCAGCCACATGACCACGGAGACGTCCTCGGACAAGCACTGGCTCTTCGGCTTTGAAACGGAAATGAGCACTGGCCCCTAGAGTTGGAAACAACTAGCACGCATGTGCGGGGGAACCTTTACCTTTACCTTTTTAAGCAGTGATGGGATTAAAATATATGAACAACCGGTTCTCTGTGTGGATGCCACTTCCGGAAGTCCATTCTGGTCCTGGGCAACAAAAAATTAGCTACTGGTTCTGCCGAAGTGGTGTGAACCAGCTGAATCCTTCCACCGGAAGTAAGGCAATATAAGGTGGAAAAGTATATTTTGCAAGTGAAGAAGATAAAATCCACCTGTGGTCAGTTTGAAAGTGAATTGAGGCTCAATGGAAGGCAACATCCATTTGTGAAAGGGCTAACTGGGCATTACAGATAAGGCATGAGCAAGTAGTTTTATCTGACTGCATATATTTATCAGTCGAAACAAATGAAGCCAAATTATAGCAAGAATTACCCTGAACCTGCAGATTTACAAAGAAGCACTTTGCTGTACTAAAAAAAAATAATAATCATCTAGCCCCACCCCCAGATCAAGGTGATATTTCCCTTTGAAATGCTAGATCACAGCATCATCGCCACTTTGATCTGGATGCTAGAAGATACTACTGTGCATGTGTTATTCATACACAAAGATGCCTTTTTGGAAAAGCTGTGATCAGTTAAATCTGTATTAATTTGATCCCAGGCATTTAGACAGAGATCTGATTCCCCCCCCACCTCCAATTCTCTCTTGAATTGGATCACTATGGTAGTCTAGATAGGGACAATGCTTGTAAGCAGAGTGATGCCATTTTCTCACCGTTCCAAGCGTGATGTCAGGAGTTTTTCTAGCATAGATACAACCCATTCACACCTGCATTTCCTGAATATGGAATTGAATTACCAAATTGGGGCAATAAACTGATGCTCATAACAATGCTTTCCAATCTTCCTTTTCATATCAACATTATTTAATGCAGCGGCCCACAACAGTTTTGCTACTAGGACCAATTGTGTGGAAGAGAATTTTTCCACGGACTGGGGTGGGGGAGGAGGAGCACCCAACCTAGATCCCTTGCATGGGCAGTTTACAGAAGAGTTCACATTCCTATGAGAATCTAATGCCTGATGATCTGAAGTGGAGCTGAGGCACTGATACTAGCCCTGGAAAGCGGCTGCAAATATGGATGAAGCTTCACTTGCTTGCCCTAAGCTCTCCTCCAACTGTGTGACCTGGTTCCTAACAGGCCATGGACAGGTACTGGTTTGTAATCTGGGAGTCTGGTATCCCTGATTTAAAATATTTTTGGTAAATTATGAACTAAGGCAGTGATGGCAAGTAAATAAAAAACTATTGTTTGAGCATGATGATTGCTTCACGATCCCGCCCTATCAAAAAAAAAAAATCCTGCTTACAAGGTAAAGTATAGCTAATAAAGAAGTGAAAGAACAGGATAGCACAGAGTGTACTCTTAGCTCATTAAACCAATGAGTAAAACCCCAACTGATTCAGTGAAATTAAGATTATATTATAGCTAAAATTTTCCAACTGCTCTGCTGATACAAGCTTCATTAATTTAATGTTCACATGCAGTGAGTGTCCTGAGGGTTTTTTTCCTAAACATTAAGTGGTTTATTTCTGAGCAATTCCTTTTTGCAACTGTAACATTCTTAAATATCCATTTCATAGGAAAAAGCCTCCGTTTTCAATTTCCATTTTTTATTTCTAGAATGCCACTTCTCTTGGCACAAAGATTAAGTGTCTCACATTCTTTTTAGAAAGAAAACCATCTGCTGGCTTGCAAAATTCTGTTGCTAGTTTTGAATTGATAGTGATTTGGAAATGTAGGAATAAGCAAACACACATGCAGAAACACACATTACAGGAACTTATTTTTTCCCCTTTTGGTTTTTGAGTTTCTCCTGAAACTCCAATTTAGCTTTCAATGATTTATAACCCTTGGAACAGAGATTGTGAATAGAAAAGTTAATATTGAAACATTGCCTTGTTGATAACATTTATTCCTTTCTTTGCATGATATGAAAAATCTGATATATTTTAAGTCTTAAGTCTACATACCTGCAAACATACTAATAAGAATATTCAGGCACCATACAACTTTTCTTTCTGCTGTATCTTCTTATATCTATTTGGAGTGTAAGACAATTGGTTATCATCTCACATCCTTCCAGAAAGTGAATAGGCAACATGGGGTATATACACTTACAGTTTAAACTTCTCCTGTCTGGAGCTCATGGCAGCTGAAGTTTAAACTGACTGAAGAATTATAGGTCTGACCTGAGACATTTTGGCAACAGTTTGCAAGGTATTTAATTCTGACTGCATGTTGCCATGTACTGCCAATAGACAATTCCCCTGCTTTTGTGCTATCTCACCTTTTTGAGCAATGGTAGTCTTAATAACACTTATGCCCTTTCTGAAACACACAGACACACACAGAGAGACAGAAACACACACATACACATACACAGAGAGGTTAAGGCTGATTCAATAGACAGATAGAGGATAGATGGATGGCTAGAAATTAAAAAAAAGATTTATTTTTTGAGGACGAGGAGGAGGAGAAAAGATATCCTTTTCTGATTGGCTTCCTAACTGATTCCATCGATTTTGTCATATATATATACTGTATATATATAATGGGTTAATGAAAATGGAGGCTATGAGAAGGAAATAAAATTACAGGTGACATATTGTTCTCAGCCAGGATGACTTTTCTGTGCTGCAACAAAGAAGGGAGAGTAAAATATCCAGCTATTCTGCTTTAGTCATCTTATCATGTCCTTATTTGCTGTGGAATTCAGAAATAATTGTGACCTTAGGGCTGCACCAAGCAGTATGAATTAGATGTAGACAGTTATGAATGCTGTTTTCCTGAGAAACCTGCAGCTTAGATTGTTTATGGCAAAAAAAGGAATGTTGCTGTTAAGCAAATCCACTCCAGACATTTTGACTTTTAAGCACAATAAAACTAATCCCTCAGTATTTTTAGGCACCACTATGAGAATAGCCAGTTGGGAATGACTGAGATTATGCCAAAATCTGTTTTCCAACAAACCGAGTTTCTCCCTTCCCTTTGGGGTTCTTTTCTTTATTTATTGATAAAATCAGCTTCTTTCTAAACTGTTTTCTCCAGTAAATAAAACAATCCAAAAATATTTTTATTATTATTATTATTTTAATGTGCTTTCCTTCCCCCCCCCAGTTTTTTGAACTTTATTGCCAGAAAGTAAAAGGTGCCTTTTTCTCTTTTTAACTTTGTTCCATCATTCTGCAGAGTCCTGCCTGCCCTCACTTCATAGTCCACAAAAGCTCCCAGCTTGCTCTCATTTCAAGAGCCTTGGTGGAGCAGTGGGCTAATGCCTCCTTAAGTAACACCAGCTGCCTGCAATTAGTGCAGGTTCGAGTCCCACCAGGCTCAAGGTTGACTCAGCCTTCCATCCTTCCGAGGTAGGTAAAATGAGGACCCAGATTGTTGGGGGCAATAAGCTGACTTTGTAATAATGCCGCTTGGGTGTGTGTGTGAAAGCCCTAATAAGCAGACATGTACATAGAATGAAGGCTACTGCTAAGCTTGTAAGCTGCCCTGAGTCTTCGGAGAAGGGCGGGATATAAATGTAATAATATATATATATACACACATACATACATAGAATGAAGGCTACTGCTAAGCTTGTAAGCCGCCCTGAGTCTTTGGAGAAGGGCGGGATATAGATGGAATTAAAATAAAATAAATAAATAAATAAATAAATAAATTATATAAAAAAGACTTTAGATAAGTCTTCTCTTGAGATTTAAGTGGGAAGTCATGTAAGTCATGGTGTGTAGGAAAGATGTTTATTAAAAATGTACTGATAGAGTCTCCTTGTGAGTAAACTAAGTAAAAATGCTGAACCCCATTCTTTTAAAAACATGTAGAATAAATTGACTTTTTTATTTCCACGAAATTAAGTGAGATGGGAAGGGGACGTCCTGAAAAAATCTTTAGCGCAGCATGCAAGTATCAGCAATCAAATACTTGGATCTGAAACATGTTTTTCTTCATTTTCAATGCCAGCATTAGGACAGTTATGGGATATAAGTTATTTGCCAGACCTAGAATGCTCCTTGAAATTTTTGGTGGAAATATCAAGGTACTGATTGTGGGGAAATAAAACATAGGATCTTATTGAGACAGATTTTAAATGTAGGACTAATAATTTAGTACCTTTAAAGCTTTCTCTTCTTTAAATATACATCAGCTTAAACCAAATTTTCTTCTAAACTAGAAAAAAAACATCTGTTTAAAGAAATAACAGTTGTTATATCAACAAGTTGTTCATTATTTTTTCTTGCACAGTTTAATTTTTTAAAAAAATTACATAGTTTTAAAAGTTGAAATCTTTCTCTATTTATCTGTAAAACTTATCAGGGAAATGGGTAGCATATAAATTTAATAAATAAATAAATAAATTGCAAAGGTGATACTTATAATATACCAGGTGATGTCAAGTTTTTTCCTCACTAATTCATTTATTGTTGGGGGGGTTTTCTGCCACCTATCAAGATATAATATTACTAGTAATAATAAAAAAGTAAACAAAATCTTATGCCTGATAACTCATTTTTATTAGGTATGGATGTCTTAGCATTAGCTATGTTTTTTCCTGACGCTTCTAAATAGGTATCTTAACAGAGAGGTCTCCAATCTTTCTCAGTTGGTGGATCGGAGGAAAAGACACACACAAACAGGGCCACGAGCAAGTGCGACACACTCGCTAGCACCACCCCATTTTCGCCGCACAGATGTTAGCATCACATTTTCACTATGCAGCACCCTGTTGTTTCCATGTGGCACCCCGTTTTCACTGTGCAGTGTGCTGTTTGCATAGCGGTGGCAGAACTAGCCAAAGTGGAGGTGAGTGTGCACACACACATGAACACACTGGCCAGCCTGTTCCGCAGCCTGGTGGCTAGCAGGCCACGGCCCGCTAGTGGGCCATGGCCTCCAGGTTGAGGACCCCTGTCTTAACATATCCTTAACACATACAAGTATTTATGCAGACATTTGTGACTTCTACAGTAGATCTACTTTAGAAGTAAGGTTAAGGTATGAGAAACCAGTGCATATTCAAACAGATATTCATTCTTAGTTTCTAAAAGTTGGCTAAAAAAAAAAGTTCCATGTGTAAAGTATAGTTCTCAAATGCTGCTATTGCCTTTAAAAATTGTATTAAAATCTTTTAATTAGGTGTCATGGGTGGTCTCTGGTTGTTTTCTTGCAGATCTTTCATTACCCAAACTAGGTAACATCATAATGATCCCTCATTTCAACTGTGAACTACAAATATTCTCCTTTAAATCTTTTAATATCATGTTTTACAATAGCACTAAACTCTTTTGGTATTTAATGTGGGTTACATTATCCTTCAACACTGTTAAGAGGTAAAAAGCAGAAGATAAATATTAAACTCTACAGTATTAGGAAACTGGAATCTGGTGTAAAATTCTTTAGATAATATGAATTAGTTAAAGTCTAGACTCTAGAGTAGGGGTGTCAAACTGCCGGCCTACAGGCCGGTTGCATCATGCGGAGGCCGCACCCAACCCAGCTCCGGCAATGCGAAAAAAGTCACAATACGTCGTGACATGTCACATGATGCGGCGAGTTTGACTCCTGTTCTCTAGAGAAACACATAACTATAAGAAGAAGCAGAGTGATCTGTCCAAGGTTTGTCTAAATATGTTCAAATAATAATAAACCAAAGTTTAGATTTTACATACAAACTTCTTATTTAAAATTCTCATAGTTCATTTTGCTTTAAAACATGTCATGCATATCTGCCATCACTAAAGAAAGAGAATATTAATAACAACAACCAAATATGGGGAGTTTATCATATCTATTAGTGCTTCCTTTCTTCTGTAATTTCATGTGTAAATTGAAACATTCTTGAGTAACTACTAAGATAATGTCTTTTTCTCATGTTGGCAAAGAATTGTCAGCCTTGAGATTTCTTTGGAGGCTTTTTTCCATTTAAGAACAAAAGAAAGATGTACATCTAGTCACAACAATTGTTGAAGGCTGTAAAAAGTAAAAAAAAAAAAACAGACTGTTCACTTAGTAGCTTTCATGTTTTCAAGTTGGCAAACACTATGGTCAAAGGGAGACTTTATCCATTTTCTTCTGAGCTCTATCATTACCCCTTCAGCCCTTATGACATTTTGACATGTCATCATTTCTGTGATCTGAAGTATGTATCCATTGATTTTTCAATCATTCTCTATTAAAGCCAACAAAGGAGATTTAATGATCCCATTCAATCAATCCCAGAAAAATAGCCACCATTTAATCCCATTAAAAGATCCATACTTTTTCTTGTTTGTTTGTTTTCTCTTGTACTCTTAGAACCTTTAAAATAAGATGTGTCGCTTCATCAATGCTTCATGATGCTTCACAATGGCAATAGGGAGACTCTTAAGCTGTATATCATCCTTTGTAAAAACAGAATAATACTGCATAAATCCATCAGAAAATCGTGAGGAATATGATGACGTCTAGATCCATGGCTATTCAGTGTTCTTTCTGAGGTTGCATTTCATAAAATAATGTTGACATCTTGAGATCTATATAGTTAAGTCCCTAATAACAGAAGGCTAGAAAGAAATATTACAAGATTGCTAACATACTTGCAATTTTTTTTTTGCATACAGATAAAGGTTACTTAGGGACGTGGTGGCTCAGTGGGTTAGGACGCTTAGCTTGTTTATCAGAAGGTCAGCAGTTTGGCGGGTCAAATCCCGAGTGCTGCATAACAGAGTGAGCACCTGTTACTCGTCCCAGCTTCTGCCAACCTAGCAGTTCGAAAGCACATAAAAAATGCAAGGAGAAAAATAGGGACCACTACTGTGGGAAGATAACAGTGTTCTGTGTGCCTTTGGCGTCTAGTCATGCTGGCCACATGACCATGGAGATGTCCTCGGACAAACGCTGGCTCTTTGGCTTTGAAACGGAGATGAGCACTGCCCCCTAGAGTTGGAAATGACTAGCACGTATGTGCAGGGGAAACTTTACCTTTTATAAAGGTTACTTAGGTCAGACTTTCTGCACTGCTTTGAGTTCCTTTAAGTTACCACTTATTTGATTGTGTGCTTACTTAATGCAGTTTTGGAAACTCGTGGTTATCTACATCTTCCTGTCATATTGTGTTAATAGCCACTTTGAGGAGTAGTGATGGCTCACCTCACTAGCCTAGAAGATTAAAATAGTGCTGGACAGATTCCTGGAAGACAGGATTACTGATGACCATCAGCCATGATAGTGCTATAAGCCTATAAGAAATATTTGAGTGTATGTTACATTAGGTGAAATTATTGGTTCTATTAAACCATTATGATATTGATAGGTAATGTCTGTTCCTCTTTTGAGACAAGAGTTTTTCCAACTCATTCTGGAAATGTCAGGAAACTAATAAAGGAGAGATCCAACCTAGAAATTTCCTGACTATGAGAACAATTGATCATTGGAATCACTTGCCTTCAGAAGTTGTGGGTGCTCCACCACTGGAGGTGATATCCAAGAGATTAGATAGCCACTGGAATAGCATAGGATCTCCTGCTTGAGCAGGGAGTTGGACTAGAAGACCGCTAAGATCCCTTCTAACTTGGTTAGTCTGCAATTCATAAACCCTAATTTTAAGTTTATAGGCAACATTGCACCAACTAACAGAAGCAAACAAAACAAAAATAGAAATGAAAATATCAAAAGACTATTGTTTAATGCCTTCTTTTCATTTTTATGAATATCAGGATGCTGAACTAGATCATTGTTTGCTTTGATCCAGCACGGCTCATATTTTATTCTTCTGATATCGGTTATTTGCCTTTCATCCATATTTTTTTTTTGTGAGGATAGTGCTCCATCTAGGAATATGTTGCCTAGGAGTAAAAATAGAAATAGTACTACAATAGTAGTAATAGCAACAACACCAGATATTTTTAATTGAACTGTTTGCATTCCACTATTTACCCCATTTTAATAAATTATGGGAGTACATCATTTGTTAGAATAGGAGGAGCAAGTTGTGTTTCTTATTTATAATGGTTTCTTCAAAAAGGGTGTCCTTTTCAATATCAATAGAAAGATTCTCTAATCTTTTCCTCTGGCTCATTATCATCATCACCATCATCATCACTTGGTTTAACAAATCTTACTTCAAATGGAAATATTTGAGAGCAATGACAGTGAAAGAATATAGAGAGTACTTGAGAATACCAGTGCTTGAGGTTGTCACAGGGGAAGAAGGAGTTGACCTATTCTCCAAAACACTTGAGGGCAGGACAAGAAGTAGTGGGTGGAAGATCAGCAAAGAAAGAATTTAAATTAAATCTAAAACTAAGGAGAAATTTCATGACAGTGAGAATAATTAATTAATGGAACAACTTACCTCCAGAAGTTGTGGATTCTTCATCACTGGAGGTTTTCAAGAAGATATTAGACAGCCATCTGTCCAGAATAATACAGAGTCTCCAACTTGAGTAGGCAATTGGAATATAAAACTTGTAAGGTTCCAACCTTATTATTCTATATTCTATATTCTAATCAGAGCTGAATTTGACAAGTTACTAATGTATACAGAATCATGAAGAAATTCTGAAATATTTACAATAAAAGAGAATATTTGTAACTTAGGATATTTGTAACTATGGATTCCTTGAGCTTGATTGTTTGCTTGCCGTTTTTTTTTCATTATCCAACTAGGTAACATAATTAGAGCAAGTAAGAGTGGAGGTTGCTCCCTTAAATATTTGACAAAGTCCCATAAGCTGGACTGAGATATCTATAACATTGAATGGTCCATTGCCTTCTTGGGCTCCTTGGCTAAAAGCACTTACTCTGATAATGATCCACTTATCTTAACTGGGATCAGATAACAATGAAAACAACAAAATGATCCTGAAAACAAATTAATGCAATAAGAAAACCTAAATTATCATTTGGCTTCTTTTCTTTTTCCTATCTGCCCACTTTATACAGTTTATCCATTCTAGTTGCAATACTTGCTCACTGCTGTTGCTCCTGAAGCAAATAATATTTTGCATTCACTGTAATATGTGCTCATATATGCAGCATTTGTGCATATTTCATGTGATCAGTTCTGCTGAAATAATCATTAGCCTGGAGTGCAGTGGTGATAATTAGAGCTGTGCAAATCCCAGCTATTTCAGCCTTGCGTGTTGGGTAGCACAGTTTCTTTTATTTAACATTTTGCCGAGTTTTGCATCCTGAGGGCTGGATTATGATTTTTGTTACTGTCATGAAAACTGTCCCTCTAAGCTTTATTTTGATAGGGGTTTAGAGTCATAGTTCTCAAAATAAAAGTCAGTTGAACCCAGTCAGGCTGTCTTACTTTCTCCAGGAAAACATAAATCTTCTCTCTCAGTGCCTGGCCTTATACTACTTGAAACTCAGCCAAACCTTGCAAAATTATTCATGAAGGCAGCTAGCCTTCTGAGAATCATAAAAGAGCCTGAGCAAAGGCAAAATCACGTGTTATTGAACCATATCTACACTTTCCCTACACACACAAACACTCAGAACATACAAACCTGTTTATTTATTTTATACTTATTTTTTATTTTATATCCTGCCTCATTGTTTTTTATAAATTCAAGGCAACAATACAGATTTTTGTTTGTTTGTTTATTTATTTGTAACCTGCCTTTATTATTTCTACAAATAATTCAAGGTTTTGAACATATCTAACATAATTTCCTCATCCTATTGTCCTTACAGCAACAACCCTGTGAGGTGATTTGGGCTGAGAAAGAGTGATGGATCCAAGGTCACCTAGCCTGCTTTCATGGCTAAGGCAGAACTATAACTCCCACTCTCTAGCCTGGTGCCTTAATCACTAGACCAAACTGGCTCTTAATATCCAACAGACCTTCCTCCTCCTTTATTTCCCCACAACAAAATCCTATGTAGTGGGTTGGGGTTGGACTGAAAGTGGGAGAGAGTAGCTGGCCCATAGACACTTTAAAGATTATGTTGTAGGTTATCATGAGATAAACATTAACTCAAATACACCAAATGCCATTGTGGGAAGAATCCAGAGAAAGAAATATTTTGGGAAATATTAAAAAGGCAGAATATATTTCCCCAAAGAAATAATGGAGAATATCTTAAAAAAGAAAGAAACTAGTCCCAGAAATCAGCCCCAGCCCTTAGGCAGAGGCCAGCTTTTAAAAATGCAAATTCAAAAATCCATTCAGGAAGGTTGGAGCCAGGAAGCTAGAAATTAGGAAGGCAGACACCTAAAATCTACATACCTCCACCCAAATTCTAAGGATAGGAGATATAATAGGATTAACCCACGAATCCCAAAAGGGCATACTCAGACTCAATTCAAAGTTCATGACACAGGAAATACAAAGCCTCAAACAGGAACAGGAAACAACCTCAAGAACCCTAGAAGGTATAAAAGCCCACCCCTCTGCTCCATGTGGACAATCTTTCCAGAGCCATCTTTCTGTCTGTCTCTCTGCTCTTCAATAAACTACAACCTTCTTTTTAAAGAAGTCTCCATGTTGTTTATTCCCAGCTTGGATTGGACGGTGATGACGATTTTTCTTTCAACACCATCTAACTCAGCAGCCACCTTATGCTGATTGGCTCATTCTGGGCTAAAGAGTATCCACCTCTACCAAGCTTTACTGTTATCAGTCACTTACCTTTCTGTCTTTATGGAGAATATATGTAAGAAAACATAGCCCAATCTCTTCTCAGTCTATATAATATTTCCATGATCTTAGACAGTTCAATGTTCCTCAGCACTGGGCATTGAACATTAGGTATTCTACAATTGGAACTGGTTATCTGTCGTGTATTAGAGGTGAACTTTAGCTGATCTTACCTTTATGAGCATCGTGTTCCAATGGAGATACAGTACATATCCTGAGAAAGGGGAAGAAAGTGAGGAACTTTGGCAGCAGGACAAGTGGGCGAGAAACCAAACGAGGAGACAATGGCAGCAGGAAAACTAGATTGAAGCCATAATGACAGTAGCAGAATTGGCACTGAGCTTTCTGAACCTTTGGCACCAGTCATTCTGACTTCGGGTGCCAACCCTGGCTATATCTTGAATACAGGTTTATAGAAGCAAAGTTTCACAAAGTGGAAAGCTAGTCTGATAAATGAAAAGACATGGCGGTATCTTTATCTGGTCATTTGCATTTGTTTTCCAATGATGAAAAGGGCAATTATTTTAGCTTTGCAATAAGGCAAATATACTAGCTTCAAGAAACTTTAACGTTAGACTTCTAACACTTGCTGCAATTTTTACTTAATTTCTTCTTTCCCTTCCTGAAGCTAACATTCTATGGCTAGGGATCTGTAAATGCATTTAACTTATGGGAAACACCCCCCCCCCCACATCACCCCAGTGAAGAAAGCTGCAGGACACCTTTGGCATCCAAAGGCAGGATGCTCAGAGCTGGTGTTGCCATCAGCTGTACATACTAATGTCTTTATCTCAAAGCACATGGGAGGAGAACTGGGTGAAAGCTGTATCTGCCTAAGGTTAAGCAACTCTTCTGACTGATGAGCTGGTCCTATCTGAAGTAAGAACAAACGATTTCCCTGAACTAGCATGACATTAAGATGACAGCTCTTATCTGCCATGGTTAGTTAAAGCATGGGAAAAGTGTCCCTGTGAGAATTCCAGGAAAGACCAGATATGCTGTATTTCAATTCCTTGCAAGGGCCAAATTCAAATAATTTTGAGCTTCCTTAATTATATACCTGGGACCAAAGAGTTACAGACATGTATCATAACATTTATTTTTTAGGCTATTGGGCAGCATTTTTCCAATAATTGTTTCCCACCCCTAAAAAAAAAGGACAAGATAGAATCCATTGCAATTAAATTTTATATGCTGTCATATGGCTTTGATAGCTACAATAAAAAGGCAAAAAGGAAAACTATACATCTCATTCAAGCATCTTGTCCATACCATGCAAGTTAATGTGTATACCTAATTTATTCCTTTAAAAAAATAGTTACATCTCAGAGGTGGAAGGATGTCTGTTGATGTCTTCTCAGTTTTGACTTTGAATGCATTTGTTCTTAAAGCTTGGTCTTGTAGTCCCTTTGTCTCTTTTCTGCAACTTTCCTGTCTTTAGCCAGTGCCAGGTCTTATTATTTTTTTATTTCCTCTGCTATTTTTTTTAGTGTACTACTATTATTATTATTTTAATCTTTTAAAAAGAAAAAAATGAATTTATAGCTTTGTCAAATATGCAATGTTTTGCAACCTTCTCTAAACCGGGGGTATCAAACTGCTGGCCCACGGGGCAGTTGCATCTTGCAGAGGCCGCACCCACCCCAGCTCCGGCAATGCAAAAAAAGTCGTGATACGTCACGACACGTCACGTGAGTTTGACACCCGGGCTCTAAACTATGCACATAAAAACTATATACATGCACATAAAACTATATACATGCACATAAAAAAACTATATACATGCACAAAAAACTATATACATGCACATAAAAACTATATACATGCACATAAAACTCTAAACTATGCACATAAAAACTATATACTATATACTATATAGGGACGCAGTGGCTCAGTGGGTTAGGACGCTGAGCTTGTCGATCAGAAGGTCGGCAGTTTGGCGGGTCGAATCCCGAGTGCCGCATAACAGAGTGAGCACCTGTTACTTGTCCCAGCTTCTGCCAACCTAGCAGTTCGAAAGCACGTAAAAATGCAAGTAGAAATATAGGGACCACTACGGTGGGAAGGTAACAGCGTTCCATGCGCCTTTGGCGTCTAGTCATGCCGGCCACATGACCACGGAGACGTCCTCGGACAAGCTCTGGCTCTTCGGCTTTGAAACGGAGATGAGCACTGGCCCCTAGAGTCAGAAACGACTAGCACGCATGTGCGGGGGAACCTTTACCTTTACCTATATACCAGACGTGTCAAACACAAGGCCCGGGGGCCGGATCCGGCCCGTGAAGTGGTTTCATGTGGCCCGCAAAGCCATCCTGGAAACAGTGAGGGAACGGCCCCCACTGCCTTGGCCCTGGCCCAGAGACCCTCCTTCGGCCAGAGACCCTCAGATCTGTCCCACTCCTGCCCGGGCCCCAATAGGCACCCTTGATGCGAACGACATAGAGCTGGCCACGCCCACTCAGTAGGCCATACGCACTCTAGCCACGCCCACCCAGTAGGCCACGCCCACCCAGGCCATACCCACCTGGCCCCCTGAGGGCAACCGCAATGCTGATGCGGCCCTCAATGAAATTGAGTTTGACACCCCTGCTATATACTATATACACACAGATTCTCTTAATTGTCACTCACTTTTTACATATAACTTTAACCACTTCTTTGTGCAAATATGTTGAGTGGAGAATAATAGACCCTCCAGACTACATTGAGTTCTGCCTGATTGTTATTAATGGAGACACTTCATGTAGGTAATACTATTTTGTTTCTACTGAAATCCAGAATTGATTTATTCTATATGTCTGATGGAGCCTATAATATATACAGGCATATTATTCTAAGCTGAATCCTTACATATACATATCTGGAAATATATGTCACTGACTGCAGTTAGCCTTTAATATAGACCTCTTGTTTGGGATCAGATATAGAACCAGGCTGCAACAAATGAAAAAGGGGAGGAATCCATTGTTCCAGGACTGGAATCTATTGTTCCAGATGTCTAGTTAGGTTAATGATCTTTCTGAAATTTGGGAACTGGCATTCCAGTTTGTTTTGTTTATTTATTTATTTCAGTAGAGCTACTTCAAAGTAACAAAATGAATACTGAGCTGCAATCATTAGAGACAGCAAGGAGACAAGGAGAAAAATAGAAGTAAAAACAGGAGGAAAAAAACTAGGTCTGCTGTAACAATGTTCTGGACAACTAATAGATAACAACAACAAAGAAATACAAAGCAATCTTGAGTTTTTGCTGCTGCACAGCAGCCTTTTAGATTTATTTTATTTATTTATTTATTTTAGATTTGTGAAGCCCAAATATGGAAGCCCTAGCTACAGATATGGAAACTTATTTAATATTATTTAATCAGATATAGTTAACTACTAGACTCAATTAGAGAATAATGTTACATAATTTAGCAATTATGAATTATGGTTGAAATCTTTCCCAGATTTTAAAAATATTGTTATACTGCATGTAGCTGTGTAGCTGGAATGAAATATATATATATATATCCCAAACTAGAGATGTCACTAAAATTGTTTATTGCTAGATGTTGTTATGGAATTTCCTTCATATTCTTTATGCTTCTCTCTTTTTATATGTATCCAATTCATATAACACATTTTTATTTCTTTTGCTATAAATTCCTGGCATGTTTTTTTTCAATCCCATAAATTTTGTCCGAGCATTTTTGAACATAAGACAGGTTAGCTAGGGGCCATTAAATCCATTGCATATATTCATCTTCTGACATGACATTAGGAGTGGGCTATCAGCCTGTCCCAAAAAAGAAAACCCCACCAACCTATCCAGCATTTTGTAAATTTTTAAACAGAATCCAGAGGTAATAATAATAAACAACTTCCTGTTCAGGGTTGAAATAATAATTCTAATATTTAGTATTCCTTTATTTTTTTAAGGAATTTATATGGACAATTCCCACACTGCAACTCTGCTTGGCTAAGAGAAGGTTAAAAACACAAAACAAAATAGCCAATAAATATAAATATTAGAGAAAAAGAACAGGAAACAACATACAAGGAGGTTAAATCATAACATACTCAGATTCCAAAGCTATTTACACTATAAGCTCAAGGCTCAGGAGGGAAAAAAAAAGATTTTACTAGCAGGAACCTGAACTGTGCTTCTTCTGGGACAATTGGAGATAACTTGGGCCTGGGCCACAAAGAGCTTCAAAAGTGATAATCATCATCTTAAATGACACCCAGAAGGCTTTAGAAATCCAATGAAGCTTGCAAAGTGGAGGTGTCATATGGGCATACTATGATGTACCCATAATAAGCCACTGTATCCTGGACCAATTTCTGTCTCTGGATGTTTTCAAGGACAGTCTCAAATAGAGCACAGTGTAGTACACCAAGTGTTCCACTAGGACAGGGGTAGACAACCTTGGCTCTTTTATGACTTGTGGACTTCAACTCCCAGAATTCCTGAGCCAGCAGGTTGCCTACCCCTGCACTAGGGCATAAGTGACCATGAGCCGGCCTCACAAACAAAAAAGGGTAGAACTGCTGCATAAGAAGAAGTTATGCAAAGGCCTTCCAGTGGTGGGATTCAAATATCTGAACAACCAGTTGTATTACGTGATGCAGGTCTGGGCTTCCAATGCCTAGAACAGACTTCTGGAATTGGCATCATGCACTTCCAGTGGGCTGTTCTAGGCCTGGGAGGCCTCCTCCAGGTCTCCGATGACTAGAACAGACTTCCGGAAGTGGCATCAACGCACTTACAGTGGGCCATTCTAGACCTGGGAGGTCTCCTTCAGGCCTCCAATCCCTAGAAAGGACTTCCAGAAGTGGTATCCATGCACTTCCAGTTGGCCGTTCTAGGCATGGGAGGCCTCTGAGGCCTATACTGGACTTCCAGAAGCCATCCAGTTCTCCGAATTCAGGTAAATTTAGCTACCGGTTCTTCCAAAACAGTGCAAACCAGCTGAATCCCACCACTGGGCATTTCTAGCGATAGAATGTCATCTGCTTTTCAAGGATACGTTGAGAATCTAAGAAAACAGCCCACTAGTTTCACCTGGAGAAGAACTACTTTGTTTAGAACTGAAGATGGACAATTTTCAGATGCAATGGGCACTAAACTGACAACCATTCCATTTGCTTGGGTTTAAACAAAGCCCCACCCAAATCCAACAGCCTCTGGAACTGGAAGGACTAGTACCATCACTCTACCTTGTGCTTAGTCTTCATTACTTGGTGCTATATTTTCAGAATTTTATATAAAATTAACAAACTATCCAGAGTTGGATAACTATAATAATGGTAAATTTAGAAACCAGGTCTTGTGTAAATGGGTGAAGAAGACAGGTACATTTAGTAGATTACATGGAGGAAACATGATAGCATTAAGAGTTATCATCAGTGTGGGGGGGAAATCTTAGGTAAGGATAGCTTTACAATTACTTATAGGTATTTACACAGAATCTGAAGGGCTTCTGTCTAGAAAACTCTAGGTATAAAATTTGCACTGAGAAGATGGTTAGGCTAGTTTATTTTCAAGGTCCCTTCCAGACTGCCCTTGACTGCATTGCATGATATCAATCAATGTCAAGCTGAATTTAATGTTTGGTATAATGTCAGTTTACAAAAACAGGTAGTATTTATTAGACCAATGTCAGACTTGTGACATGATAGATAGATAGATAGATAGATAGATAGATAGATAGATAGATAGATAGATAGATAGATAGAAAGATGACAGACAGACAAGAATTTTGCAAGTTTGATTGTGCTGTATCTCCTTCTTTGAAGAGATCACTGAAATAGGGAGATTTTGTCTAAGTCAGGGGTCCCCAACCCCCAGTCCATGGACTGATACTGGGTTGCGGCATGCCAGCAACTGGGCTGCACAAACAAGCAAAGCCTCATACACAAGATGCAGGCAGCATACAAAACCATGCACTCTCCGGTCCGTGGAAAAACCTCTCTCCATAGAACCGGTCCCTGGTGCCCAAAAGGTTGGGGACCTCTTGTATAAGTCACTCCTGAGCTTATTTTGAACTTTAACATGTTTCAGCCTCTTTTGCTTAGGCAATCGTTTCTGCATACTGCACAAAAGTAAGTTTCCTTTCTCTCTAGAACTATATGTCTAAATGAAAAAATATGTGCACTGTTATCAGATAACTGCTCCTATGAAAAAAGTAATGCCTTGGTGATGGTTTAGAGTAGAATCCAATGCATGTTTACTAGTGGGGGACAAATTTAGCTGAACTCTCATTGCAGCCATTATATAAAGTTTTATAAAGTTTTAGCTGTGGTGTTTTTCATGCCCTGGGACACCAAACACCTGACTCCATTTAATGTTTTTGTTTACCTGTGCAAAAGAAAAAGTCAAGAAAGAGATTTAACACCTGAAGAAATACTATTAGGAGTGAAATATTTGTGAGACACCTGCCAAAACATATGGAACATTGTCTCATAGGAGATTTCCTTAACAGTTGCAGACATCTGATATCATGAAAGTTAAGGTTTTGGAAATATTGAACTACATGCAATATTTTATAGTTGCTTCATAAAGTATATAGGTTGATAATTGTAGAAAATGTGCCTTCATAAAAAAAAAACAACACCCTATCATCTTCAGGTGTTACAAGACTGCCTTTTGTTGCAACAAAGAATAGGAAACTCTTCTGAAAACATTCATATGTCAACATATTCAAAATCTTTCTCCATTGTGCTTTTCCATTTCATCTGTCTCTAACTCCATCTTTCTATGTGCTTTCAGATAGAGTGAATGTGGCTAAATGGATGGGTAGCTACAAAGATTATCAAGACACACATTCTCATAATGCAAATTTAAAAACTTTTTAAATGTTGATACAGTCCACATACTTAAATTTAAAGGGTTACCTATGTTAGTTTTTAAGAATCAGAATTAATAGCATCTTGAAAAAAAAACTACGAAGCTCCTACGTACTGACTGTTCATTCCTTCCAGAAGAAATAAAATTGCTAAAATATTACTTTTAAGACTTTCTCTGCCTTCTGTCTGTCTGTCTATTTTTAAATTCTTATTTAATATATAACATACGGATGTACTTATTAATTAGCATTTACTGTAGCAAATCTGGGTTAACGTATTTTGGGGAAACATATATGATTACTATTATTATCATTTTGGGAACAGTCTTTCAGAGATTGGAAGTTTCCATGGACAGAAAAGGCAGAAAAGAATTTTCAAGGATTTTCATTTTTGCTGTGACATCGATCTTTGAACAGAAGGTGAAATGGCTTTATGGTCAGTGGGGAAAGGGATGAAATGGTTAAAAATAAATCTGCTAGTTTTATCCTCCAGCAGGGTTTCTGATACTCATCGATAATTAATGAATGAGCTAAGGATGAAATGTGCCAAAGTTGTCTCTCTGCACCCCCTAATCATTATTAGATATTAAATAATATGCAACTTACTGGAGGGCCAAATTACTGTTTGAAAACAGTCAAATGCTCATAGATTTTTGCTTTGTTTTTAGTTCAAGTCAATTGCAAAAAAAGCCTTCCTCCTTTGCCGAGTCCGACAGATTTTGTGTGTGTGTGTGTGCAGTTTGTGCTTCTACAGATAATCCACCTCCAGAATAGAGAAAGATCTATCTTGTGGTTAAACTTTCTCAGTGCCCCAAGCCTACACTTTACTTTTGCCTATTATCCTCTAAGATGTTTTATCTAATAGCTTCCCCAAAGGAAACAACTGGTTTTCAAATAGTGGCACAAGTTTGACTGTATTTAAAAAAAAGAAGAAAAAAAATGCATTTTGATTTTCTCCATGCTCTGTTGCCCATTCTAGCCAAATACATTAGGATTCAAGGCATTCTGGAGTCATCACTGAAGTTCTGAGCAAAGCAGTGTGCAAATTGTGTGAGAGCAAGACAGCTCCGTTACCTGAACTGCAATGTCCTCCATCAACACACTAAAAAAGAAAAATAAGTTGGGTTTTGTCTCTTTGTTATTTTTTTTCTTTCCTGTATACTGCTGCTTCTCTCTCGGTTTTCTGAAGACACTGAATTCTAGTCACTAAAAGGTTTTGCAAAAACAGGCAAAAGAAAACAACCATCTCTTGGGTGGCAGAATTTCAGTTAATAAATATCGTCAGCGCTGGGGTTACCCTAGCATCCATGACAACCTTAGGTTGACACTGGGGACAAAATTGCCCAAGTATGTTAGTTTTCTCTAGGTATGCACAGCTTATGCACAGCTTGCCTGTGTGAGCCACAAGGCAAACTGCATATTACATATTTATGCAGCTTTCTTTCATGCTTGTTCTCCTTGCTGAAGACACACTGAACATGGAGACTATTCCACTCTTCATCTCCTGCAGCTGCAATTAAAATGGATCACGGAGAGAAGGGCTAGGGACTGGTTGCCTCTCCTAGACAGACCTATATTTAAAACAAGACAGGGCAATTTCATGTATTTTTATTAATTTTGCTGAATTGTAGCAGGTTTCAGGCAAGTATATCTGGCTTTTGTCTGACAGAGACAGGAGAGAAGTAAGGATCCTTCTGCTGATTCATTTGATTTAAAACATTTGTTTAAACACAGACACATAGACAAGCCCTCTCTTTTTTAATTTAGCCATTTTAAAATATATATAGGAAATGTACAGTATTTATTTTTAAATATAGCAAGTATGTAACAACTGGGAATATCATGCTAAAAAGAAAATCTTGTATAGCCGTAGATTGGAAAGAGCCAGTTTAAGTTTTTACTACTACTACTACTACTACTACTACTACTACTACTACTACTACTACTATTATTATTATTATTATTATTATTATTATTATTATTATTATTATTATTATTATGTTAGTTTATAATATAAAATTCAAAACTCTTAAAGCAAATAATAGGAAAAGTAGGGGAGGAAGAACGGGAGGGAAAAGTGTAGAAAAAAGGGAAAAAGAAAGAAAAGGCATTGACTTCTGACTCCCTTTGGTGCAGCAGAATAAGAAATAATAACAAACCTCTTTACTTTTACATAATAGTATAAAGTAGCTCCTAAAGGTTTCTTACAAGGTAAAGATTTCTCTGTCAGATGTGTCTGACTCTGGGGCACGGTGCTCAGCTCTGTTTCTTGGCCAAGATAGGCAGCATTACCCAAGGACAATTTCCATGATCATGATCATCACTATATGCCAAAGGCACACAGAATGCGCTTACCTTCCCACCAAAGTGGTACCTATTTATGTACTCACATTTGCATGCTTTTGAAATGCTAGGTGGGCAGGAGATGGGGCAAGTAATGGGAGCTCACTCCATTGCATGGAGCTCAGGTCTCAAACCTGGACTCTCAGCTCTTTAGCTGACAAGCTCAGTGTCTTTAACTAAGGACCCATCACGTCCCACCTCAAGATTCTACAAAAAGTTTGTAAGCCTCCCTGAGTCTTCAGAGAAGGGAGGGATATAAATGGAATTAAAATTAAAAAGAAAAACAAATAAACCAAAAATCAGAGGAAAGCAAGTGAGCAGTATCAGAGGAATCGTTAAACTTTCCATCAATCTTTTCTGTAACTCCAAATTCCATGACTCCCATTGCTTTTTTTTTAAAAAATGAGAATCCAAACGTGTTCTTCCAACGAAATGTGGCTCAGCTGTACTCAGTGCTGAAGGTCTTCTATTTGACTGCCTTATATCCATGTTCATTGTCATTTCCCACACTAATAAAGCTATCATTTGTCTGCCTGCCTGCTTGCCTGACACTCACTCTCTCTCTCTCTCTCTCCCTCTCTCTCTCTCTCTCTCTCTCTCTCTCTCTCTCTCTCTCTCTCTCTCTCTGTCCTCTGGCCTGAAAATACCTCTTTATCAAAAGAAGTTATAGGTCTATGTGTTTATGTGAGGATTCTAATGTAACCATTTAAAAAAAACCAAACATTTGATAAAGGATGTCATCTTTCCTTTGTTCTCCACTCCTCCCCTTCCTTTTCTGTTCAGATTCCTGCATGATTTAGAAAATAGTGCTGTATCCCACTTCAGTAAAAGGTTAAACTATGGGCATATAATGGAGGGAACCAAACAATACACACATTTCAATAATGCCAATATGTCCTAAGATTAGTTTTACCTGACTACCTCACTGTGTTGGAAACAAAAATAAATGTATGTTCCCAAAAGCCACAAAAATCAAAAGTGACATAGAAAACTGCAGAATTGTCCTCATTATACAATCCAGGGATGCTACTGGAACACAAAGTCAAAATGAAACATAATAGTTTCTCTTCTTGAAATCAGAATTTCTATCAAAGCAACAGGCTTTCATTATACTGATGATGGGGAAGCCACTGCTGTAGATATTTCTCTGTGTCATTTACTTGCCTAACAAAATATACCCTGTGTAGAGCATCTGGCTATCAATGAGTTTTTTGCTCTTTATGCAGTTTTCCAGCTGGCCTGACTAAATAACTCCAAGGTTGAAGCAACTAGTCCAAGGTGACTCTGGCATTCTAGCATACATTACACTACTTAGGGCCTACAACCACCTTCAAATACATCAGTACATCATATAAATCTCCTCATGCAGATAAGTCTCTGAAACAATTTCTTTAGTTTTGAACAAAGCAGTCAAATACTGTGTAGTCTGGGGAAAAATGTCACAAATGTGGAGCTGCATTTGATATGCAGGTGGGCATACATATTTCCATACGAATTACATTGTAAATCAGAATCACTTAAATACTAATTAAGTTGTCTCTTCAAGGTTATTTTATTACTCTGTGCTTGCCTTTTTCTTTCCCTTTTGCACCAGAGCAAAATCTTATCTGATCTGTCAGATTCAAAAATTAAACCATAAGGGATACTTATTAGCACAACACTGCTGGCAGATTTATCTCAACAAAGCCACAATGAAATTTAAAAAGTGTGTCTAGGCCATTGACTCTAGGATGCTTGATCAATGCCCTCTGGTGGCTACTGCAGTATGAATAATGGGAGTTATGTATAATTTAGAAGTATATAACATAAATCTCTCTCAATTTCTATCTGTATAGCTTTTACAGTATAATCCAACATCATTAAACTCAATATAACCTTTGCCCAGCTCTTTCATTGGGAACTTGGCTGCACCTCCAAAATGTATGTTTGTACATACAACATTTGTAAACCGTTCCTTTTTCTTTCAAAAGAATATTTCATATTTTGTAGGATTATTGTGATGAATTGTCAAACTAGCTGCAAGTTTCATTTGTCATAAAAAAGTTAAGGTTTTTTTTTTTAAAAAAAACCAACTAATAAACCACAAGTCCATGGACTTACCTCAGATCAAAATGCTTTCGATCCTACTTTGTGATGTTCCAACACTTTCCTTCTTGTCTTCAATTGGAAGCTTCTATACTTTCTTTGGAATTAATTCCATCTGGGCTTAAATGGAGAATCAATTGCCTAGATTCTCTAGAGAATAGAGAATCAATAGAAAGTCAAGAATGATATTGCAAAGGTACTAGAGCTATTAAAAAATTGGTGCTCCTTTGGCAGTCTACAAAAATGTCAATGGTAGCCCGCAAATAAGATCTTGCCATAGAGCAGGCATGTCAAACTTGCGACGTCACGTGACGTTGCACGACGTATCGGAACTTTTTCCCATTGCCGAAAATGGGATGGGCGCAGTTTCTCTGTGACACTCCGGCCAGCAGGCCAGCAGTTTGACACCCCTGCTATAAAGTGTTCATGTTTTTTTTTTGCTTTTGGCATTCTAACCATCTTCCGAGAAGGTCAAGGAACTGTAGAAGTGCTTTCCTTTGGGCATTGTTAGTTGGCAGGAACTAGAGCACCAATCCTCTATTAGTGAACAGGGCAGCAAAAAACACTACTATAACAAGATGAATTTCTCTATGGCTGTGTAGAAATCTATGAATAAACCTCCAAAGCAGATATTCTTAATAACCCCTGCTGGAACTTAGGTAGAGCAATGTTATTTATTAATTTTCATTATTATGCTGCCTGTCAGGCAGCTATTGAAGGCATTCAAAATAGTTTTAAGCAACCAGTAATGCTCAGTGCACAATTACATGAAATCAATGCAGTTTAGTACACTTAGATGCCAGTTTCAAGGTTTATTGTGCCAAGTGTTTGACAGTTCCATCATTCTTTGGGTGTTTGCTTTTATATTAATCCTTTCTGAAGGTCATAAGAATTCTTTTTTTTTTCTTTTCTTGAAGCAAATAGCATTATTATTATTTTTCCCAGGGCTGCTCTATAAAGTAATAAAGGCAATGAGTTGGAGTCTGACCCTGCCTGAGATACTGATTATGCCTGGTATTACAACTCCAAGTAGTAGTAGTAAATAAAATGATTAGTAAAACATGATATAAGAAGAAGAAAAAAAAACTTTAGCAAATGCTTTCCCCAGAATGGAAGTTATTTCAGCTCAGATCTATTGTCTACACAATTAAGATTGTATTATAGATTTTGGTAATGTTTACTTCTAAGCTTGTATATTTAACAGCCAAGGTATAGTAAAAGGGTCACTGCAATTATAACATCAAATGGATACATTAAAAATGAGCCTCGGCAGGTAGCAGCTGTTTGGCTGATCTCAGAAGCTAAGCAGAGTTGGCCTTGATAAATAAATTGGAGGGGAAACTATCTGAAAATTCTAGGGGCATAGGCTATTCTGGGGGGGGGAGGAGGGAATAAGAGCAAACCACTTTCCTAATGCTATTTTTAAAAAAAATCTTTAGGGACACAGTCACCAGAAGTTGAGCTCAGCTCTGTAGTGTCATTATAAAGAGCCTTGGTGGAGCAGTGGGCTGATGCCTCCTTAAGTAACACCAGCTGCCTGCAATTAGTGCAGGTTCGCATCCCACCAGGCTCAAGGTTGACTCAGCCTTCCATCCTTCCGAGGTAGGTAAAATGAGGACCCAGATTGTTGGGGGCAATAAGCTGACTTTGTAATAATGCCGCTTGGGGTGTGTGTGAAAGCCCTAACAAGCAGGCATATACAGAGAATGAAGGCTACTGCTAAGCTTGTAAGCCGCCCTGAGTCTTCGGAGAAGGCCAGGATATAAATGTAATAAAAATAAAAATAAAAAAATAAAATAAATAAAATTATCTTAACTTTTATTTAACAAATATTGTCTTTAGCCACTCCATATGGAAAATGGCAACTTTTCTGCTTGTCTTGATTATTCATCACAAGAAAATAGATGTTAAATGTACCTGAACAGGAAAGAACAGCACAGTTGAAGGAGTGTTATCTGCCTACTTCTTTCTTTTTCCTTTCATCTTTTTATCACAACAGTAGGGCTGTGCTGAATAAATATTTCCTTTTTTAACCATTAACTTTCAGTTTGAGGGAACATAAATTATTCTGATTTTTTTCCCCAAAGAAGGAAAAAAAGAATGGTCATAATCTCATCAAATTTGGGCTGTTTAGTTAGAAATTGTAAAATGTTTCTGTGTCTCTCTGTGTAAAATGTCTGCTTTTCTGTGTGTATTATTTTTTTCAATAATCTGTTATTTCCTTGAATTTCCAGGTTTCACTTAAATTCCAAGACGAAAACTCACATGAACATTTCACTTTATTTTTCACTCTAAATCAGTAAATACAAATCTGTTTTGAATAAAGAGATGCAACAAAAAGATGAGACAATCCACCATGATAGCCAAAGCAATAACATTTAGACTTATATACCACTTCATAGTGCTTTAGAGGCCTCTCTAAGCAGTTTACAGAATCAGCATATTGCTCCCAACAATCTTTATTTTACTGACCTTAGAAAGATGGAAGGCTGAGTCAACCTTGAGTCAGTCAGAATCGAACTGCTGGCAGTGAGCAGTGAATTAGCCTGCAATACTGCATTCTAACCACTGAACCACCACGACTCATAACCTTCACCATTCATTCATTCCATCAATCAATCTTTTTTTTTATTTTATTAGAAGAAAATTTTAAAAGTTCAGAATCCTGTGTCTTCAAGGGAACTTGAAGAACATACATTGGTACAGTAATAGCAGTTGGCATAGTGATATATTATACTGTATTTCTCTACAATATCAGCATACATACATTTTTCAATCAACATATTTGATATGAATAAGAATTCTAACACCTACTTTTGCTTCATAAATTAGTTTTTATGCCATTGATCTTGAAGAACCATTTTTATAGCAAGCTCTTCTAGCTTTATGTTTTAGCCTACATTATGTCCATAATATTTCAGTCACAGCACAGGACATACAGTCACCTGCATAGGTCATAGAGGGATGAAAGTAGGCATGTGTTTGCTCATAATTGATCCACCTTAAAAAGGTTTCCATTATTCTCTTGCTAAAGTCTAGTGAATCTCAGCTTGCTTCTGGAAGCTTGGGACTTTAGGTGGCTGAAGAATTTAAAAAAAAATCTCAAGAGGTTTTCAAAATTAGAAATAGCTTCATGGCATTTTTAAAACATTTGGTCTATGGTGTATCTATTTTCATTTCTAGGTGCATATCTGTGCCACAATAGCTGTGATTTATTTTCTTTTGAAATCAAGTATGAGGATAACAGTAGCTATTGCTTTAAAGAGGCTGAAGTATTATTTTAAATGGTCAGGAAATATTCATCTCATGAAACACAAGTGACCCCCATCTAAATTAATATTTCTACCTTAAACATCAAGGAAACTCACAGTATGTTGTATCAGGAAGTAATATAAGACGTCTGTCAAACTTGGCCAATAATTGCCTAGCTTTCTGAGCCATAATTAACATCATTTGCAGGATAGATCTATCTAGTTTTCCTGAAGGTTAATTGGGTTTAGATCACTGAAATATAATTCATATCTGATAGATATAATTTGTATAAATCACATACTGCCTTCCCCTCCCCTCTAAAAACATTTGAGTGGTATATGTTAATTAAGGGGATATTTAACTATTGGACTACAAAGCACTTTATTCTATGCTTCCACAAAGAAACTTAAAAAGAATAATCGAGATACTGAAAAAAGCCAATATAAGTACAGGGAGTTAAACGGATACAGTAGGTCAACTATTTGAATTGGCCTGTGAAATGGCAGCATAATTTATTAGATATGGAAAGTGATCTCCTCTAGTGTCAATTCTGACATAGTGATTTTCCTTAATCCACTAGACATAGTGAGAAAAATCCATAAACTGTGCAAGAAAACAAGGCTGTATGGGTGGCAGTGTATTAAAACTAAGAATCCTACATAACTCTGATCAAAGTACAAAAAAGAGCAATGAAATTAATTACTGGACTGGATCAACTAAAAAAAGAGGCTGCAAAATCTTCAGATATTGTCAACTTTTAAAATATACATGGCATCATTGTAATGAATTAAAGTTGTTTTGCCAAGATAAATGAAAGGGATTCTGAACTTATGTTGGGATTCTGTATTTTGATAAATCTGTGGGCCTATTCTTTTTTTATTCTGTTGTCAATCTCAGTCATGTTTCACATGGAAAGAGTTATACTGGATCAGGTTTAAGCCTGTATAACAATATATTCATATCAGATTGAATATGAGAACCATCCCTCTAATCTAGAACTTGAATAAAACAGATTCTTGGATAATAAAATCTAAGCTATGAATTTAAGCACAACATTTCTTCAAATCAATTACCTGAATATATAAAGGGAAGACTTCATATACTCCCATTTTGTTTCCACTTTAAGCTCCCTACATAGGCAAATCCCCAAAGTTTTAGATAACTTTAAATCATTACTGAGGCTTGGACTAGGTCAGCTTTGCACACAAGTTATGTCTTCTCAAACAAACTTAGTTTTGCAAAGATCCTGGAACAACATAGATCTAGATGCGTTAGTAGCAAGCATCTACAGTTTTACCATGACCTGTAAGTGGCCTTGATGTTTCTGAGAAAAAATATCTGTGCATTCCAGGAAATGATAAACTCCTGGTAAGAGTGAAGAAACCAAGACCTAGATTACAAACAACATTCCCCCCTCCCCTAATTTTATTTGTCAAGGATGGAGACTTAGTATTTAAATGAACCCTCTTTATATCATTCCTCCCCTAGTTATAAGTAAGAGGAAAAGAGTTTGTAGAGGATATCTTGGAAAAATGCACCTTGTATAAATCGCACATTGCCTCCCCCTTTTTTTATTTTGCATTTCTGAACTACCCATTTCCCTCAGAGAATGACTCTGGGCAGTGTGCAATAAAATGTCAGAATATAAAAAAAATATAAAAATTAAAATGTTAGATTTGAATCCTTTTTTTTACATTTGTATCTCATTATCTATTTCTAAACAAATCCCTCAAATCTCATCATTCAAATACAATCTGTAACTACTGTATGTATTAAAAGTTAACAGAAATAACATCACAATTATTTTAACTTTAATCAAGTGAAATGTAACTAATAACTTCTGTCCCATATAAGTTGTGCATAATGTCTTAAAGTGTCATCTTATCTTCCTAGTTACAGTAGAAAAAAATGCATCAAAGCTTGTCAGAAGTAACTCCCTTTCTATTTTAGCCTTGATCAAGTAAACTCACTTTAAATTCCTTCCATCTACTTTGAATGATATTGGTCTTATAATGCTTCAAATAATATCTTGACACAACATTCATTTTCTCTTTCTCCCTTTTCACAAGATCACCAACAACTCTTTTGTATATCCAATATAAAAAGGTATCTAATTTGCTCTTCAGGCCTATTAAGTGTATGTCCTTTTTAGATATCAAAATATTGTCCTAATTGTAAATTCAGTGTTTCATCTCAATGCTTCAATATGTCCATTATTTTAGTTGCTTCTAGTGGTCCCTAGTGTCTATTTAAAGTCTCATCATTTTGTTATTCTTCCAAATGCAAAAACATGGTTAGTTTCACACAGGAGTCTTTAATTTAAATCCATTTATAAGAGAGACAGTTTGGTCTAATGGGTAGGGCACCAGGCTAGAAACTGGGAGACTGAGTTCAAATCCTGCCTTCACCATGAAGTCAGCTGGATGACCTTGGGCCAATCACTCTCTTTCATCCCAACCTACCTCACAAGGTTGTTATGGGGAAAATAGAAGGAAGGAAGAATGTTTGCTGCCATGAATTGTTTGTTAAAATAATAAAGAAGGGATATAAATACATAAATAATTTCCTAAAAATAACACTTAAACTAACACTCTGCTTTCTCTAACTAAAAGAAAAAAGCAAGAGAAATTGAAACAAAGGATAACTGAGCATCTGCAACAGTGCAAAAAGAAGATAATATGATAGCCTGAATTGAAGCTTGTCCCAAAGAAACAGCTAGCAAAAGTATTAAAAATGCCAATATTGCAATTTCAAATATAAGCACCAAGAAGCAAAGCATGCAAGAAGCAAACCAACCAATATACAGCACAAGTGCTATTATAACCAACTACATTGGATGCAAAATCAGCAAAGAAGAAAGCCAGACCATGCACTATCATAATGGAAGATAGGTTGGGAAATAAGATCAGCAAGCTGAGATCAGATGAAAACATGCTAGAACAGATAAAAGAAAAGAAGATGAAGAACAAGAAGACCAAAGAATACCTGATCAAGAAACACCTAGAAACTATGTAGACAATAATAGAGCAGCAAATTAAAGGCTATAGCCAAGTAGATCAGCAACTGTGAAGTTCTGGGCACAATTATGGGACAACCCAAAGAAATATAAGAAAAATGCAACCTGGTTGAAATTCAGCAACTTGTAATAATAGTAGAAATGACGAAGAAAAAGGCATGGAAAATCAAAAAATGGTTTCATCTGACTGATCTGCACCCAATTGTTGCTGAGCAGTTTAACAATATACTGCAAGGACAAGAAATTGAAAATTCATTAACATCTTGTAAAACCTACCTGATTATGAAAGATCCAAGAAAAGGGATCAGACAACTACAGGTCAATTACTGTACCTGCTTACTAACAGGTTTCAAATTGCTAACTGATATGATAGCTAATGTAGACCATCAGCATCTAGCTGAAAACAAGCTCTTTCCACCTGAGCAGAAAGGAAGCTGCCAAAACAAGCAGAAGAACAAAAGATCATTTCCTAATTGACAAGATGATTTTGGAAAACTGCATGAGAACAAAGACCAACTTGAATGTAGGTTGGATTGATTACAAGAAGGCATTCAGTTCCTTGCCACTTGTTTAGATACCCAGAAATAATAGAAGTCAGTAGAAACATCAGAGGCATCACACATCAGATACCTCAAGGGCATCAACAATAAATGCTGTCGTTCTGGATGAACTACTAAATTGATGCCGAATGTGAATATATTTGCTATTATGACAGGCTGTATTTTTATATGAGTAATGTTTTGGTTAATATTGTTGCTGCTTTTGATCAGATGAACAAGACATGTTCATATTCCCCAAATGCTACATAGTGAAGTTTCATATTATGTGCATAGACATCAGAAGTTGATAGATGTCCCAAATTCCAATCTGAAGAGTTGTCCATTGAAGTGAAGAAGTACAAGGACAGAGATTGCCAAGATCAATCCCAAGTAGCTCAGTGATATTGGGCAAATGTGTACACTCACTGGGATATGCCAATTAAAAATTAAACTGATGAAGCTTTTATTTCTATGGATGCAAAATATTTTGACTTTCCATATCTTTAACCATACTACATTTTTGCTTTGATGCTATGTATAGAACACAGGTGAAGAGATCTTCTCTCCTATGTGTACAATAGGGTTTTTGGTGCAGGAATAACCATTACAGCTAGTTCAATAACAGTCATTAGTGTTATTGAACCTGTCCATTTCAATTGTGAGTCATGACAATAAGACGGTGGGTCACAATACTGTATCCATTTTGAGACCTTTTTTGCAGTGGTTGTTAAGTGAATGCTGTGGTTACAAAATAAATGCCACAGTTATAAAGTGAAGTGTTTGCTAGGAGCCATTTTTACCAAAAATCAGAAGAAAATGATAGTTTTCAGCAAAAACATCATAAATCTCTGTTGCAAATGGCCTGAAATGTAGGCTGGTTACTAAGTGCCTAATATGCAGTCACATGACAATGGAGTGGTTGTGGTTTTGCCATGATGCATCCGACCCATGGGCCAGCAGGTAGACACCCCTATTCTTTACCTATCACATAGTTCTTTACCTGATAGCCTAAGAAAAATGGAAGGACTGCTCAAAAGCAAATCATAATCTGAATTCTTGGCATATAATTATGAAGCAGACAGAACTTCAGATACACCTGGCATTGACAACATGAAATATTTCACAAGTACATGTTATCACATCAATCAGGTTGCATTTAAAAGGGAAAATCTGACTTTGTCATGATACAGCTCTTAAAGTAATAAATTCTTTACAATTGGTAAGCCTGAGGTATGCCTAATTTATTCATTACAGACCCTGAAAAATAATTAAGCCTTGCTTTTTTTCCTGGTGCTTCATTACAGTCTAGCCCTTTCTCTGCAGCAGCCAAGTGACTGAATGCTTATTAAAATAAATTAACTGCAAAACTTTTAGCTCAGTCTAAAAAAAAAAGCTAATCCACTTTTCTAGTAGAAGCAACATTGATTAAATAAACCTAGTTCCATGCAGAGCAGCCTAATTCCTTTAGCCACAGTTTTCAATCTTAAATCATGTTGTATCTATATTAGTTTGAGCAGGATATAATGAGCTGAGTTTATAATTGCTGTTAAGCTCTTTCCGCAAGTGTTTTTACTGACAGGGTGGGTGGTTTTTACAGCTCCACAGACTCAAACAAACACACCCACACTTTTGCCTGCATTCAGCTCCTTTAGATATATTATTTTTTACACATGGCTGATACTAGATGTTGGCAAAGAAGAGCAGTTACTGGGATCCATAAAGTGCTTGAGATCCAGCTGTTGAGAGACATGTCATCTATTTACTTACTCAAAGTTTTTCAAATTCTATGTATTGTTTGTGGGTTTCCATTCATAACTATATCCCATGTAATTTATTGCCCATCATTCAAATGTCATGTTAAACTTTGTTTGCTCTGTTCACAGTGATTCATGGTTGTCTAGAGGATAAAAATATGTGAAGTGATTGAGGTATATGCCACAGTCTTTGCCGTTAATCAAATCACGTTGGTTTCATCCACCTTTAGGATTGATTTCTCCCCAAGACAAGAAAGTGTTTAAAGTCTCATCCACAAAAGTTCTCATGAATACATAATTTTGCGTCTTCTTTCAAGTTGTCTATTAATCTTCATAGTGCTCCATTAAGATCCATAACAAAAACATTTAGGGCAGTCTAACTGATTTCAGGAGTTAATATGAGTTTCTGAACTTTTGGATTTAAAGTATTGAATGAAACCATTTGTCTTTGACTTGACTGAAAAAAAATATTTAGACTCAATGCAGACATAAGAATAGGATTATTTTGAATTTCAAATCCACTTGGACTTGATTGTTCAGATTAAGTTGGAATTAAAGTTAAGGCTGATTCATACAAACCTACTAATTGCTTATTTAAATACATGCTATAAGGTAAAATGCATTAGAAAAAGTGTTTGCACTGAATCTTATCTTTTCCACTTGTCCCACAATAGCATCCAATAGTCAGCAGGTATCTGACTAGGTGTTATTGTTTCACTGGGAACAGGTGATCCTACAAGTAACATAGCTCTTTGCCATTCAGGTCTTTAAAAAGTAGCACTTTGGATTGAATTCAGAAACCCTATTGATAGTTAGTGCAGCTCAAGTAGCAGTAAAAGTCTAGACCAGCACCAGGTCTGAAAGGGTAGTCAAATGTACAGCACAATTTATTTATTTATTCCCCACCTTTACTACTTTTATAAATAGCTCAAGGTGGTGAACATACACAATACCCCTGTCCTATTTCGCCCACAACAACAACCCTATGAAGTGAGTTAGGCTGAGAGAGAGTGACTGACCCAAAGTCACCCAGCTGGCTTTCATGCCTAAAGTGGACTGGAATTATATTCTCCTGGCTTCAAGCCTGGTGCCTTAACCTAACCACTAGACCAAACTGGCAGTAATCCAATAAGGAAATTACTAATGTACTAATGAGTGCAAATAATGTCTTCCATTCCAGGAATAGCTGCAATTAGTGAACAAGATGGATTTGTGCAAAGGCTTTCCTCGCCACAGTTGCCACTTGCTTCTTGAATTTGTTCAATTGCAACCAGAGGTATTCCTGTAAAATAATGGATCTAATGGATCTGTGAAGGCTTCCTGTGAGGGATTCCAGACTGATGACCTCAGAAGTGGTCTTGCTGGTTTCATTGGTCTACAGTAAATGCCTTAAAAATATCAGAGTGTAGATGCCAACACGTTTTTTATGGTACATATCAGATAGTACGAAGTGAAGGAAGGCTACTTGATATTATAGTTTGTCCCTCTTCCCAAATCATAGGTCAGACCCAAGGCCAAAGACAAGACAGTGAAATCCAATCAAGTCAAATTCTTTATTTGCTTATATCTAATGGGATAGAATCTTGCCAAAGTAAAGTTATCACATTTTAACCTAATACTGTAAATATACCCTGGAGGATTCTAGGGTGTGGCTACATAGACAAATTACTCCCTCTCTGATTCAGCTCAGGATTTTACAGTCTCTTAATCTGGACTTCTCTCTGGAATGCATTATCATCTCTTGCAATACTTTTCCTTCCTTCCTCTCATGGATCTTACTGGAATTCCCCCCACTGCTTCTCCCAGGGCCCATTCCATTATATCATGCTTGTGTAGATCAATGGATGAGGAAAGTTAGAATGTCATAGGGTCATCAAAATGGATGCCTTCCCCCCCCCATTAACCAATCCGAATGGTTGGCAGGGTTAGCTAAAAAACAACTCTGTCTAACCAACAAGCTTTTCCCATATCTTGAAAACTACTTAGAAGAGATTCAAGGTCCATTCTATTATATTTCACTTAGTTGGCCAGATAAAATATTGAGGTGAGGCACCACAGAAAAAGGGTACCCTTTATTCCATGGCACACAAAGAGATACACACCTCCTATAACCAAAAGGGAAAGAAAAGAGTAAAATCAGATTGGGGCTGTACCCCTGAGTTGTGGTGTCATCTTTTTGGTGTAGTGCAAACTCATCACTGCTCCCATCACTGCAATTCCATATACATATACAAGAATCATATGACAATTGTTAATGAAATGCCATTCATCTTCTGCAGCAACTGAGACCATCACAAAGAAGGCAATTGTATGACTGACTGAGTTACCCAAAACTGTGTGGGGCTGGTATTCAGCAGTGAATCAACTGAGTATGATTGTGTCATGTATGCAAAGTGCTTATATGATGCACAAAATGAGGACTCAGTATACAATTGGTGATAACATATTGTAGAATTTATTAACAAGGCACCAACTTATGTGTAGGAGCCATCAGAACAACTATTATTTCCAACATGCAGATAGGAAAGCTAAAGTGAGCAGATAGTGATGGCTTTTCACTACAAGATGGATTGAGAGATTCAGATGTAACAAACTGGCTTCAATCCAACTGTGCATAAATACATATACAGCCATCAGAATGTCCTTAAAAACTAAGAGAAAGCTATAATGTTGTTCAGCTGCTCAATAGGAAGACTAAATCCTGTATCCACAGCTCCCTGGAGAAAATGGTTGGAATGATTAATATGTTTCTATAAGGGTTCCATGTGCAAAGGTTTGTCAGTTCAATCAGAAATAGTGCTGACCCCAATGTTTTCCAGGTTTGATTTTGGTTGAAAGCGGTTATTGAGGGAACAGCTTCTCCCAAAGCCATTAATCCTACCTTCCCATAGTTTTTCACAATCATTTACAACCAGTGTTTTCTCTTTCTTCAACAGCTGCAGTGGCATTTTTTTTCCTTCAGCTTCTTAGTTTTGTTCATCCTCAAGTGATTCCAGATAACAAAATATTGCACATTACAAGGTTACATTTACAGTTTGGTGCATCTAAATAACAGAAGATCTTTACGGTGAAAGTCAAGATTATGATTAGTGTCATTTATCCACCCCATCTCCACAATACGTCTTTTACTTCTGGTGATTTTTTTCCCCCATGAAACAGCCCTTTTGCCATATAGAAAGAAAAAAGATATAAATGGCCCTCATCTGTATAAGCACCTACATTCAAAGGCCAAAGGTAAAAACAAACACCCTTCTGCAATGATTTTATTAAGCTGACAAGACTGTGCCCAAAATATAACATGTGCATTAAAATAAGTTAATTAGAGAAAATTGTTTTAATAACTGTCTAGTCATGCCGGCCACATGACCACGGAGACGTCCTCGGACAAGCGCTGGCTCTTCGGCTTTGAAATGGAGATGAACACCGGCCCCTAGAGTCGGAAACGACTAGCACACATGTGCGGGGGAACCTTTACCTTTTAATTATTATCAATGTTGAGGATGGTCAATTTTTAGGGTAAACCAGGATTTTATATATGGAGATAAAATCATAATAATATGTGTGCCTATCTGTCTTTGGAGTCAGAGTTCCTTAGTGGCAAAGGTCAAGGGTATAGAACAAAGAGCAAGGTAGAAGCATCTATGGTTGGCATCTAGCTGGGGTTGATCTTTAGTTATATAGTATACCAAATGCTTATTTGTTCAAAATGGGCTATTGTATTTTGTGCTCATTTCTGAGCAGAAAACTAAAATCATTGCAACATTCCTTCATAACTGACACTGTCAGTACAAGAAGCAAAGCAAAGCAAAGCAAAATCAAGCCAAACCACACCACACAAGCTTTGGGAATCTCAGCTGATCTTCCACTTGACATTTGCTTTAATCATGGTATTAAATATATTAAAATACATTCATCGGGAACACTGCTCCCTAGCCATATCAATAGGTGCAGGAGATGTTTGGCTGCAAAGAATACCTATTCAGCCTATATTGTTGAGAGACCTACAAATGGAGGTGAGTATGGAAGAATTAGAACAGTTCATGAAATGTTGCATTGAGAAGCAAGACTGCTTCTCCCAATGGAGAGAATGCCAATTATCATCTATGGCTCATAGTTGGTGCCACCTTTTCTTGAGCCAAGGCATCAAATGAAATACACTTAATGATTTCCATTTCATAGAATACTTTCCTCTTTCAGTGACCATTTTCTTCCTTTTCTTCTTTGAGGTGATGTGTTCATGTTGTTGTTGCTGCAACACTGCCCATGGTATAACAATGGCATGATGATTATGGACTTGATTGACGGGAAAAATCTTTGGCCATTTCTGCAATTAATCTTTAATAAGAGAAAACCTCAATTTTGGATCTACCCCAGTTCCCAAAGTAAGTTTGAGAAATTTGACAATTTGAGTGAAATTGTGAATAGTGATAACTGTCACAACAGGAAAAAAAATGTGGATGAATATATGCAAACACAACATGAGCCAGACATAGATTTGCCTATTCAGTCTTACCAGAAAGTTCCTCTACTTTCTGTACTGAAATTTTTCCATAGACCAAACTTAATTGGAACAATGAAGCAGCTTTCCATCTTCCTCCCCTCAATTTCTGTAAAATATTCTTGATTTGCAATTTTTTTAAAAGACGTGCAGTCAGAAAGTTTAATGCAAATGTCCCTGCTTTTTTGATAACTATATCTCCTGGAGTGTCTTTGAGAGCAACATGTTACAGTCTCATTAAGTAATTTCCAAAAAGGTAGTAGAGAAATATATATTTTCCTGAAATTTTCAAAACTGTTAGTGTTATATATACATTGATAATAAAAGCTACCATAAATTTGCTTAAAAGTTTATCTTTAACCATAGTTTCTCGAGCATACCTTATATATTATAAATGAGTGCTGAGTGCTTATGGAAATGCCCTACAAGCAGATGAACTTGCTTGGTGTTCCTTGATGGAAAGTTGGTACATATCCAATAAAATGAAAATGACTTGGTCTGAGGAGAAAACTGTCCTATATTGATTTTACATTTTATACAATAATGTGTACATTTCATGATGAAACGCTGACTTAAAAAGTGACCAAACAACTGTGCTGTTTATGGGGAAAATCTTAAATACTTTCCTGTAAATGAAAAGTTGGTTTTAAATATTCATTTATATATGTATATAATTGTGCAAAAAGTGGCTTAATCATCAGCAAGCTTTCACTAAAGTCCAATGGATTTTTCACTGTTTACAAGATAAATATACCTTACTGGACATATTTAGCTGCCTCAGACTGGCAGATTATGGATCTCAGATTTCTCAGTCCTATTATTCTTCAAGGAAGATAGATAGCAGTTGTGGAACCTTATGTGTTGTTCTAATCACTATGTCTTCATAGGCTACAGTGTCTATCAATGAAGTTGTTGTTGCTTCATATCATTTTGAACAGAAAAGCACAGTATGCTGAGGAAGCTGATTATACAATATATAGATGTCAACTTTGTTACATATATTAGGGAGTTTTATTATCTAAAAGAAACCTTTATTTTCTTCAAATGCACTGAAGGTGACCCATCATCTTTATTTGTTAATTTGTGATGCCTTTCCCTGGGACACTGAAATTTTATTACAGAAAATCAAGTAAACCCTTAAAAAGGAAGTAGTGTAACTCATATTGTGACATGGGTTATCAATACAAAATGTAGGTTCACCTAAGAAGACTGAAGCTTAAATATATACTATATTATAATGTGTAAGAACTTTGTAATACAGAAAAAGCACACTGGATCAAAAGAGCATCAACAAAATCCAAAGATTGGTATTATATTTGTCATAAACATTTGCTTAATTTGCCAAAACCATGTCAATTTCCGAGGAGCCGTGAAGGAAGGAAATGTTTTTTTTCTTCACATAACAGGAGAAAATAAGAAGGCAAATAGGCAGTGACAGCTGACTAATGTAATGTCTGATTGCTTTTCCACATGTCAGTGATAAAATCCATAATATTTTTTTAGCCTCCATGAGGGGAAATATAATCCCGCCTTGTATTGCCTGATGTATTCAACAGCCGTGCAATTATGCTTGGCAAGTGTATTATCATGATCCAAAAGATGACATCTAATTTATAGATGGAGTAGAATAAAAACAAGAAATGGGAGTGTAGCATAAAAAAAAGGAACCAGCAACATCAACCAGGAAACTGGAATGTAGCAATCCTCTGAATATTTTAGGTGCATTGTCCACAATGCAGAAGGAAAGTTTGGAATTGTGCACATTTGGACAATTTTCATCTATATGAAACTACTTTTTCCATGAGGGTGGCAAAGACCTGTATATTTAGTTGTTTCTATCCTGATTCTGTGCTGCATGGAGAAGTGGAATTATAATTCTAATATATCTGAAAGGCTTCAAATTGGGAAATGCTCTTGCAAAATATGGATGAAGAATCTATGGCCATCCACAGGTTGTTGAACCACAATTTAACCATAAGTCAAACTAGCATTAGTGAGGTTGGGAATTGAATATCTGGAGAAACACAATTCTTCTAATGCAAATGTATATTATTATTATTATTATTATTATTATTATTATTATTATTATTATTATTATTATTATTATTATTATTATTATTATTATTATTATTATTATTATTATTATTATTATTATTAAAAATTAACTACCAGAACAAAGAATTAAGAATCTACAACAAAAAGTAAATGTAAATTCATATATATTTATATATGTAAATTTAATTATGACCAAAGTTATTACTTTCCATGCAGTTCATTTTTTTTTCTCTGTCCTATTAAAAAACTACAACTTGACAGCAACTATTTTTAATGGGGGGGAGGGAGGGGTTGGGGTGGCTCTGTAATTCATGTAAACCAAAAATAAATATCCTAGTTATGTCCACTTCTTACTTTATCTCTGATAGATGGGTAAATAGTTAGATTACTATTATCAGTGAAGAGAGGCAGAAGTGCATTTAAAGTAAGTATTGACTTTGGCAGTTTGCATGAAAACAATAATCAGAATAGGACTAAATGACATAAATATATACTTAATTCTAAACTATCATGCTATTTGGGCTCTGTTTTTTATTGTACTACAGTATTGACAGCTGGTTATAAAATGGAAACTCCAATAGCTTCATGGGAAGTGACGAGGGTCATAATGCAAGTTTTACAGTATTTTCTTTTCTGCAGAAGTTTTTTTCTATTATGGATTTATGGGGGGAGAGGAAGAAGAAAGAGAGAGGGGGAGAGGACGAGGAAGAGGAAGAAAGGGAGAGGGGAGGGGAGGGGAGGGGAAGGGAGGGGGAGAGAGAGAGAGAGAGACAACATGACCTGTTTATTAACTCACCATCATGCAGCTCCTGTAGATTCTGGAAACTGGCCAGTTAAAATTGACAGTTCGAATAGCTTGTTTTTATGCCTCAATATATGTCTTCCCCCATCCTTCCAGTGATTGCTACTTCTGTTAAAATCCCCATTTTTTAAGAGTTTATAACTGACCCCGAAATGCTCTCTTTGCAAAAGCTGGCTTTTACTAAAAGGTCTCTATCTACACATGACATTTGGTTTAACCACATTAGTCAAGGACCAATTTGTTATATTTTACAGTGTCTCATGGAATGACCCCAAATAGGAAGCTTTTCTTTAACACAGTCTAACATTTTCTGGGCTTTTTATTGATAAACTTTATAACCTACTATGAACCACACAGATACTGCAACCAATTTTGGTCCCCATACTACAAAAAAGATGTTGAGACCTTGGAAAAAGTTCAGAGAAGTGCAACTAAAATGATCAAAGGTCTGGAGACATATGAAGAATGGCTGTAGGACTTGGGTCTGGCTAGTCCAAAGAAAAGAAGAAACAGGGGCGACAGCAATATTCCAGTATTTGAGGGGCTGCCACAAAGAAGAGGGCACCAAACTATTCTCCAAAGCACCAGAGGACAGGAGAAGAAACAATGGTTGGAAACTGACCAAAGAGAGAAGCAACCTGGAACTGAGGAGAAACTTCCTAACAGTGAGGACAATTTTTTATTTTTATTTTTATTCCATTTATATCCCGCCCTTCTCCGAAGACTCAGGGCGGCTTACAAGCTTAGCAGTAGCCTTCATTCTATGTATATGCCTGCTTATTAGGGCTTTCAGCCCCTCCCCCAAGCGGCATTATTACAAAGTCAGCTTAATTGCCCCCAACAATCTGGGTCCTCATTTTACCTACCTCGGAAGGATGGAAGGCTGAGTCAACCTTGAGCCTGGTGGGATGCGAACCTGCACTAATTGCAGGCAGCTGGTGTTACTTAAGGAGGCATTAGCCCACTGCTCCACCAAGGCTCTTAACCAGTGGAACAGCTTGCCTCCAGAAATCATGGGTGCTCCATCACTGGAGGTTTTTCAGAAGAGACTAGATAGGCGCTTCTCTGAGATGATATAGGTTCTCCTACTCAAGCAGGGGGTTGGACTAGAAAATCTCCAAGGTCCCTTTCAGATTCTATTCTGTTCTGCTCAGTTCTGTTTTGTTCTGTTTTCTTTTATTCCTATTCCTATTCCTATTCCTATTCCTATTCCTATTCCTATTCTAGGTTAGCCTTGGCATCAACCAAATAAGCTTTTGTGCTATAGTTCGGAATTACTCAGGGTTTAAAACTAAATGGTCTTTTACCAGGCTGTTGAGTGAAGGGGCTTAGATTGATAGTCTAATACTTTTTTTTCACAATTCCATCTATCAGAAAGGATATGAAACATTTTTCTAACAGCAGTGAAGGCCACAATAATGTGGCAGTGACAGTGGATAAGCAGCATGGCAGAGAAGTCTTAGTTCAAGACTAGCAATGGAAGCTTTTTGCTCTAACCTTACCATGAAGCAAGCTGAAGGTTGAGGAGTTTGCCACATGAAAGTATAGGTGTCCTCCAGCATGCGGAACAAAACAAAAACAGCAACAATCTCTCAGAGAGCTACATAATAGAATAAAATTTTACTGAACTAAAGGTGAAAATCTATGCCATCATCTGTTAAAAGAAATGTCAAAACAATACATCAGAAATATTTTTCAAAAAATATTCATTCAGTCCCAGGTCCATTCTACTGAATTCTACATTTAAAAAAAAAACATATTGCTACCAGATCTGAAATTTGTGTGCAAAAGTAGAGACTGAAATGAGACCCACTATTGCATAAGCTGTTTTCCTCCAAAGTTCTGGTAGATATACATTATAATGCCATCTATTAATATCAATTCTATCTTTTCAAGTTTTAAACCCTGAGTAATTGCAAACCATAGCATGAAAGCTTATTCCAGGGGTCTTCAAACTTGGCCCTTTTATGACTGGTGGACGTCAACTCCCAGAATTCCTCAGCCAGGCATGCTGGTTGAGGAATTCTGGGAGTTGAAGTCCACCAGACATAAAAGGGCCAAGTTTGAAGACCCTTGGCTTATTCGGTTGATGCCAGGGGATTCTATCTTGCAATGAGAAATAAAAACCACATGCTGGAGACAGGTACTTTTCAGATCCATGCTAAAAGAAGAGCAGAACAGGAAGGCCTGAGTGCAAACTAATGCACTGTTTCACATGGAAAATATCTAATAGCATTCATTAAATCTTACTGGCAAATAAGGACAGCTTTTCAATACATACGATTCCATCTTTTCCCCATATATCAGCCCTATGGAAGTTTCTTGTTGATGTAAAGCAAGCAGGAGATCCCAATGGCTTTCTTATTTGCCTCATTAAGCTCAGTGTCGACTGTAAAGCCATTAAGAAAATCTGTATCTGATATCACTTTTCCTCAGGTGCTGGTAATTGCCGGTGTTTTTTTGTTGTGGCTATTTAGATGAATGCTACATCTTGTTTTCCTCATTGCACCTGTTCTCTGTAAACCTCTAGGTCTAGGAAGAGCCTTGAATTGGGTGTTTTGTTTGAAATGTGAGGTGAGCTATCACACATTTAGATTCTTTTAAAATGTCACATTAATAATTTGCTGGAACTAAGGCACCTGCTTAGACATAACACTGGACAGGCCAGTTGATTTTTACTGAATGACACTCATGAAGTATTTTCACTGGTCCATTTAGCCTACTGGTCCAGTTATCTCAATGTATGAAAATACAAATATATTCCTAAAATGGCTTATTTAATAAAAAGGAAAAGAATGTCAGCTTTTGTGAAACACATATTTGGCCTCTCTGCAGTCTGGGGAGTCATCAATAGTGGAGCTATAAGCCAATTGTCATATTTGCTGGCTAAGAATATAATTGGGTGTGTTGGTTTATATTCATACACGCATGCATACATATATATGAACACACACACACACACACACACACACACACACAAAATACTGCTGTCAGACACAAAGGACCAGGATCACACTTGAAGTTTCAGTTAAACTGATTTATTGCTTATGCCCATGTATAGGAATCTACTCAACTACATGCCATCTTTTCAAATAGCATTATTTTGGTACTTGGTAAAGGCTAACAGAATTCAAGTGGGGTTGGAATTAGTCCGTTTGTGGCTATATAGAGTTTCTAGACTGATTTTTCTTTTGACTCTACCCCCAGGTTCTGCTACTCTTCCTACACATTTGTATGTATATAATTCTTCCTTCCATTTGGCTACCTACTCAAGTAAACCTGGAGCAAAATCTTTCCAAAGCAAGACATGGAGGGTAATTATTATTTGCAAACTTTGCATTAGAACAATATGTTTGACTTGGAATGGGAAAAGAAAAAGAAATGAATGGGACTTTTTAATTCTTTTGTTATTGATCACTAAATGATGACTAAATTGTTTTGCATTGTTCCTTATTCTAATTATTTTATGTTTTGTTTCTATTACATATCCAGACACAACTAAAATTGACAAATCTTTAAAAAGTTGGAAGGATGAGACTACAAGGAAAATGAATGTTCAAACATTTCAGAAATCTAACAATGATGGGGCATCTCTTTTATCCTTATGGCAGGAATATTTTCCTTGAAACTGTGTCCAAGTGAAGGATAATATCCTGGAATATAAACCCGGGCTGGGGGGGGGGGAATCATCTGTTTTTATGCTATAAAGCTTCATTCTTTGGTGAGAAAATATTTATAGCTTACCCAAGCTTTCTTTTTGTGTGAGTTAATAATTCCAATTTATCTCTTTTCAGCCTTTAAACATTTAGCATGTTTGATTTCAGTCCACCATGCTTTCCCATCAAGTTGGTCATTATTTACTGGCTCATTCTGTCAAATGCTTTGTAAAGGAAATACAATACAGATAGCCAAATAATATGCAACATAAATAACCCAGTAAAATACTATGAAATCACAATAAAAACAAATGCACAATATTTAAGAATCACAAAGGAATAATAAAACAATTAATGAAATAAAGCATAAATAACTCACATTTTATTATTTGCTCACTAGAAGCATTACTTGAAACATACCAGTCTTTCAAATTTAGTACACCCCTTCTGTCTATAAGGTTGGCTGCTTCTACAAATGAGTAAAAAATAGTATGTGATACTGCACAGTATAGATTTCATTTGCCGATTTGAATCCATCAGGATAAACTTATATTTCTCATTAAGTTTTGTTTGAATGTGAAAAACAAGACTCTTGCATTCTGGAAATCATAATGTAAGATGTGCACTGCACCTTTTTATAAAAGCAGACCCCAAGTAGACCTGCTCTTCCACAGGAAGAACTTCAGAATATTTCACTGGGGCTGACAGAAACAGACTGGAAATTTTGCTCTGCTGTTTAAAGTGCTCCTTACTGCAAATTCTGACTTACTGCAATCAACATTTACTGTGGTTATTTATCTGACAAAGCTTTGTTGAGGAAAGAAATCAGAATCAGAACAAAACAAATAGGCATTCCTTTGTGATGTTCTGATAGTCTTAGATTTCTGCAATAAATCTCAGCACTCTGTCATGAAAATTCATACTTGGCACTTACTTAAACACTCACAGATTGCACAACATCCCAAGTGTGTGTGTGTGTGTGTGTATTCACAAATGTGAACAGTTTGTTAGATGGCATTCAAACATGAGTTGCTAAGAGAATACTGGAGGCAGCAGCAGATGTGGAAAGAAGATCAAGCAGAGGAAGTGGCTGGCAAGGCAAGATCCTGCATGGGACGTGCCATGGACAGATAGCTGAGGTGACTGACATTGGAAATCCTACCAGTGTCTGGAAAGGGCTGGATTAAAAAACAGGCACTGATCATAGCAGCACAGAACAGGCACTAAGCACCAGATACATAGAAGCAGGAATCTATCACAATCGGCAGAATCTAAGGTGCAGACTGTGCAGGGAGGCTTCAGAGACACTCTGACACAGAATGGCAGGGTGTATAATGCAGGCAGGAGCAGTATACATAGAATGGCACAACCAAGTAGATGGCATTGGGTATAGGAACATCTGCATTGGTTGGACCCTCCTAAGTCCAATTGGGAGATTCCACATAGAATATCAAGGAGAATAAGAAAGCCCAGATCCTGTGTGACTTCCTGATCCAGACAGGCAGGTGCAATCAACCAGATATTGTGGAAGTAGACAATGAAGTAGACAAAGAAGTAGACAAGGACCAGAAGATAGCGGTGATAAGTATAAAAGTGTCAATTGACCGCAATATCAGGTAGAAGAAGTATGAGAAAATAGAGAACAACCAGGATCTGAAGGAGGAACTGGAGAGGATATGGAACAAAGGCCACAGTGGTCCCAGTGGTGGCAGAAGCACTTGTGTCTGTGACTCCTATTCTGGGAGACTGGCATTCAACAGATTCCAGGAACAACATCAGAAGTCTCTGTCCAGAAGACTACAGTTCTAGGAACCATGCAGAATTCAAATGAGGACCCAGATTGTTGGGGGCAATAAGCTGACTTTGTAAAAATGCCGCTTGTGGGGGGGGGCGAAAGCCCTAATAAGCAGGCATATACATAGAATGAAGGCTATTGATAAGCACATTGATTTGTGCTTCTTAGATTGTAAGCCACCCTGAGTCTTCGGAGAAGGGCGGGATATAAATGGGATAAAAAAAATAAAAATTCCCAGGACTTTGGTAGAGGAGCTGAGATTAATGAAGACATGTACCACCCATAAAGGGGGAGAAGGGCTCTCTCTCTCTCTCTCTCTCTCTCTCTCTCTCTCTCTCTCTCTCTCTCTCTCTCTCTCTCATATTATATATCTATCCAGGGCTTTTTTCTAAAAAAAAAAAGTGCTGGAACTGTCATCTTGGCGGGCGCAGGCAGTGGGAGGGGCAGCACTGCTGCAATCACGGGCACGAGGGGTGTTGGCAGCAGGCTGCTCCCCAGGGATGGAGCTGGCACGGCTGGTGCAGTGGGAGCAGCAGGGTCCGCTCTATACGGAAGGGCTGCGCAGGGTGGGCAGCGGAGGCATGGCAGGGCAGGCAATGCAGGGCAGCCACTTAAGCGCGCAGGGAAAGGTGACGGTGGTGCAGGTCCAGCACTGAGGAGGCCACCAGCCTGGCTGACATGGGTGAGCACAAGGAAGGAGTGCACATGGACTGCATACAACCCACCTCCCACTCCTTGTCCTCTCTTACTTACCTAGTTGAGATGGTGTAGTTGGGCAGCAGGGAGGGATGCAAACTTCCTGCCAACTCACCTTTGCTGCAGACAACTTGCCAGTGCAACGTTTGCCAGCCGGGTCTTTTGGTGCACTCAGCAGCAATTCCTATTAGCTTTCAAGTAGCATAGCTTCTGGGAGGGAGGGAGTAGCATAGCTTGTGCAAACGCTTTTTTTGTGTGTGTGCAAAAAAAAAGGTGCCGGAACGCCATTCAGAGTGTTCAATGAGAAAAAAGCCCTGCTTTTATGTTTTAATCTTATGATTTTAAAAATATATTTTTTTTCTATTGTAAGTTGCCCCAAACCTCCCCATGTGAATTGCATACAAACATTATATAATCGGTAAATAAAGGTATAACATATGTTAAATATACATCAAATGATAATATGCTTCCCTACAAAGTCAATTCTTGCTCAATGACAGACCAAGGAACTAACTTAGAAAGGCAAGAGGAAAATCTAGAAGAGGTCTGTGCAACTTATAGTAGGGAAAGGCCCACACTGATAAATTAAAAATCTTTGTGGTCTGCAAAGGAATGCTGGTGGGCTAATCAATAATTTGGTGACTAGAGGAGAATCTACAGTGTTGGAGCTCATGATCATGGTAAGCCATGGAGACACTAGGCAACATGACTATTAGGGCAGTGGTGGTGGTTTTATTACTTTTTTTTTAAAAAAAGTCTGTGCTTGGCAGGCTGCATGTACAGGCCTGGTCTAGAATTTATTTTGGAGCATTCAACTATCTAGAGCAGGCATGTCAAACTCATTTTGAGGCAACTTCTTATAAAAGAATTGCCATTAATTTGTTTTAATAAAATAATTTAAATCAATTTTTCACTTGATTTCAAATTAAATGAATTATATTGGTTGACAATGAGAATTTTTTTAGTACAATTGCCAAATGCAATAAACTGGTTTTAGGTATATGTTACTGGAAGGAAAAAGCAATCCCTGCTGCGTTACATGTATGCAGGTATCCTTAGGGTACCATAATTATGGATGAGAAATATTGGTTGCAAAGCTGGCATTTCTGGATGTAATACAGATATTTTGGACTTATTTTTGTTTCTTTGCATGTTTGATATTTTAAAAAAGGCATATGCTACTGACTACACTTATGCACATATGTAACATCTTTTGCTAGGATACATGACCACTGCTTGTCCAGAATGTGAAAAGTGAAAGATTGTGACTAAACAAAATTTTAATGTACAGATAATACCACCAGAAATTATTTTAGCCTTTTTAATAAATGTTGTTATTGATGTTAAGCTCACCATGTAAAACATCATATATTGTTATGTATATCTTAGGTTAATTATTTAAAGACTGAAGTGCAACCTAACTAGATTCTGAATAATCTATTTTTCAAAAAACACAACAGTCTAAACAGTAAAAGTAAAGTCCAAATTAAGAATATTTCATTCTTACAAATTGTTTAATTTAAAGTGGTTTAGTTTTAATAGATGGTTAGATTCAAAATAGTTTCAATAGTACAAAATAGTACAAAAGATACTATTTTTTTTCTAGCATTAGCTAAATTAGACATATTACATTGAGAAAAATGTTTCTCATTTCTTTCCTGTTACCTTTATGAAATCATCATTGCAGTGATTTTAACATAGGAAATAGATTATTTTCTTAACTAATTTTACCTTCCAAAAGACAGAAGCAGATGAAAAATCTGAGGTTCTTTCCTGTTGGTTTTTTGAATTAGCTGCTTTAGATTCTAAAAGTTTAGTTCCTAAAGAAGTAACCCTGTAAATAATTTTAATGTCCTCCTCTAGTGCAGGGGTAGGCAACCTTGGCTCTTTTATGAATCAAGGACTTCAACTCCCAGAATTCCTGAGCCAGCATGGCTCAGTTTGGAAACATCTCCCTTTCCCCTCAGCATGGCTGGCTCAGGATTTCTGGAAGTTGAAGTCCATGATTCATAAAAAAGAGCCAAGATTGCCTAGCCCTGCAATAGGCTTAGGAAAGCCAATGGAGGAAGCTTTTTCTTCTTCTTCTTCTTCTTCTTCTTCTTCTTCTTCTTCTTCTTCTTCTTCTTCTTCTTCTTCTTCTTCTTCTTCTAAAAAAAATGGTGTCGGAACACCGTTCAGAGCGTTCTACGAAAAAAAGCCCTGTATTTATTTATTTATTTATTTATTTATTTATTTATTTATTTATTTATTTATTTTATTTATTTATTTATTATTTATTTATTTATTTATTTATTTATTTATTTATTTATTCGGTTTATATACTGCCCTACTCCCAGAGGACTCAGGGCGGTTTACAAGGTAAAATTTAAAAACAATACAATATAAAATTAAAATTAAAATAAAATTAAGTCTAGCCGCAAAATTTAAAAACATTAAACCCCTCAGTCCAGACCAGATAGCTCAAAGAGCCAGGTTTTTAGGTCCTGGAGAAATAAATGAAGGTCGGGGGCAGTATCTATCTATTATCTATCTATCATCTATCTATTATCTCTCTCTCCCTATCTGCAGCAAGCATATCCTTTGCAGGTTTAGGACTTCTATCTTACTATTGTTGTTGTTAGTTGCGAAGGAGTGTCTGACCCATTGCAACCCCATGGACAACATTCCTCCAGGCCTTCCTGTCCTCTACCATCTTCTGGAGTCCATTTAGGCTCACACCTACTCCTTCAGTGACTCCATCCACCCACCTCATTCTATGTTGTCCCCTTCTTCTCTTCCGTCAACCTTTCCCAGCATTAGGCTCTTCTCCAGTGAGTCCTTCCTTCTCATTAGGTGGCCAAAGTATTTGAGTTTCAGCTTCAGGATCTGGCCTTCTAAAGAGCAGTCAGGGTTGATCTCCTCTAGGACTGACCGGTTTGATCGCCTTGCAGTCCAAGGGACTCGCAGGAGTCTTCTCCAGCACCATAGTTCAAAGGCCTCAATTCTTTGGCACTCAGCCTTTCTTATGGTATCTTGCTGTGCATATATCTATATATGTGTATGTATGTGTTTCTCTCTCACACACACACATAGTTTTATATTCAAATATTTATATTTCTAAGCCTTTTTGTTCCACCTTTTTGAACATTCAGATACATCTATTTAGTAATTACACAACAGTTCAGTTTAGCCTGAGAATTGCTGGTTCCTACCTTTCCATTTTCAGCTTTCATAGGTACTGTTGTTATAAACGTGAACCTGGGCATATGTTACTATTTTGCAGCATCCACTTCCATGAATGATGCAAATGGTTCTGTATTTGCTTCTAAAATAAATGATTTTTTAAAAAAAATGTTTCCATTGTTGTTCAAGTAAATAAGCCAGCAAAACAGTTACTTGTCTGTTGCAAACTGTAATATGTGGCCTCATATAGATGTCACTATATAAATTACTCTGAATACAAGTAGAAACTAATATTCCCTAAAGCTGGAATCTCCACAGAGATAAAGGAGATAAAATTTGTAACTCAATTCTATAGTATTAGTCTTCAAAACAGATGACATTCTACTTGCTTTTCTGTGATACACATCCCTCTTTACCTGACAATTCAGCCTGATATGAAAAAAGTGTCATCAATATAAATGGCTATCCTAATGTTTGAAAATGCAAGAATGTTCCCAAAGGTTCCTTACAATGAAAAAATATATAAGCCTTCTGATTCAATATTATTTCAGTTAGGTTTTGTAATTTCTCCTATTACTGCTACATATGAATTATCCTGCTGCTGACCTCACTGTATTTTCTTTAACTCCTAAAATATTTGGCATATCCTCTTTGATTTAATAACTTAATTGTGTACAGTGAAAGACCTTTAATTTTTTTTGAGAATTTTATTAAATATACATTTAAAAACAAAAGTGGACATGATTCAACTTTCCTAGCTACAACACTACTATTAGTATTATCTTATGTTACAGAAAGAAATAACAAAAACCTAAAATACAATCTATAACAGGACAGAGTATAAAAAACTGTACATATACGATCTGTTTTTTAGTAAACTGTCATTTTTTAGTAAACTGTCAGTTTTTTAGTAAACTGTCATTCAGTCCTCAGCGTTATATTTGCGTATCTTTCAGTTATATAGATGCTAATAAAAAATCCTTACATTATCAACCAATCAAACAATGTTCATCTCAGCGATCCTCCTTAACTCTAACCAATTGTACAAATTTTGCCAAATTTTATAATACTCCATTTCGTTCTTATTTTTGATCTCTAGGGTTAACCTGTCCATTTCAGCGCAGGATAAAATTTTATCTATTATTTCTTCTTCAGTGGGTGTTTCCTTTCTTTTCCATTTTTGGGCATATGCCAGTCTTGCTGTGGTTAAGATATGTACTAATAAGTAGAGAGATGCTTTACTGAGATTATCGTTAATAATCCCTAATAAAAAGATTTCTGGTTTTAAATCAATTTTTTGTCGTAATATTTCTTCCAACCAATTTTTAATCCACTGCCAAAAAATTTCGCTTCTGAACATTCCCACCACATATGATAATAAGTCCCTGGAAGCCTTCTGCATTTCCATATTGGTGAGATTTTTTTATCTATTTTTGCTAACCTTATAGGGGGAAGATGCCATCTATAAAACATCTTGTACAAATTCTCTTTATAGGAGGTGGCTAGAGTTAACCTCCTATTTCTATCCCGTAGTAGTTGCCAATTATCTAAGTCAATATTATAACCAAAATTTTTACTCCAGGTTAACATTGTTTCTTTTACCTGTTCTTCTAATAAATCCTGTTCTAATAAATATTGGTATATCTTTTTTTATCAATCGATCTTCTGTTCCTAGAAGATTTTTATCTACCGTATTTTTCGGACCATGAGACACACTTTTTCCCCCCAAAAGTGGGGGGGGGGAAAACGAGGGTGCGTCTTATGGTCTGAAGGTGATCTATATGGCCAGCCCCAACCTCCACAAGTGGAAAGCAAGGGAGAATGCCAGGAGCACGAATTGGCACGTGCTGAGAAATGCCAGGAATGCGAATCGGCTGATCTCGTGCTGCTGCAATCTGCCTCGTTTCAGCCTGCTTTCTCTTTTAGCAAGGGAAGCTGAAACCAAGCGAGGGAGTTTGCAGGAGAGCGAGATCGGCCGATTCGCATTTCTGGCAATCTCCCTCACTCCGTTTCAGCTTGCTTTCTGCAAGAGAAAGCTGGGCTTCAGGGCCGCCTCCGCGGGTACTGCTCTAATGCACAGAGGGAAGGACAAAGAGGGAGTGAAGGAACGAAGGAAGGAAGGAAGGAAGGAAGGAAGGAAGGAAGGAAGGAAGGAAGGAAGGAAGGGACAATGGGAGAGGGAGGGAGAGAGAGAGAAAGAGAGGGAGAGAGAGAGAAGGAGAAAGAATTTTTTTTCTTGTTTTCCTGCTCAAAAAACTGGGTGCGTCTTATGGTCTGAAAAATACGGTAATTGTGTATGCTCTAATTTTATCCCTGGTTCTTTTTTATCTTTTCTGTATTGTGACCTTATTTGTAAGTATGCCCACCATTCTAACTCTACACCATCTTCTGATAATCTTTTTCTTGTTTTCAGAAAGACCTTTAATTTTTGTTCACCTCTGAAAATATCCATAACTTCTTAGAACTTGTGTTATTAACTGACTACTACTTGATAGAAGGAAAATGTACCAAGAATGTGTTATTGGTACTGAACAATGCTTGTGATCAAGTCTTTCTTCCATGGGGATCTAAACAGTGGCCCCCTTGAACCTTCTCCTTTTCCTGTTCTCAAAACCTGAGCAACATGTGAGCTTTTCTTACAGTCTGATTTTGTTTTTACTTATCTAAATGTACTTTGCAATTTTTGAGAAGAAACTATGTCTCATGAAATGGAGGCAAAATAAATTCCCAGCCTCTTCTCAATAGAAGACATTTGTTTGTTTATTATTTCCTACCTTTATTATTTTTTATAAAAATAAAAGGTGGCAAACATGCCTAATACTCTTCCTTCCTCCTATTTTCTCCACAGTAACAACCCTGTGTGATGGGTTGGGTTGGGAGAATGAATAACTGGCCCAAAGTCACCCAGCAGGCTTTCATGTCTAAGGTGGGACTAAAATTCACAATCTCCTGGTTTTTAGACTGGTGCCTTAACCATTAGGTCAAACTGGCTGATCAAATCTCAAGATGAAACTGTTTGTCCTGTTGAGATTCTTGATACTCATATAGTAATAACTCCTGTGCCTTCTGATATAATTCATTCTGGACTTCTTCTTTTTCTTCTGGAAAGAAAAATGGCTTTCTGAAGTGATAGATGAACTGCAATAAACATGCAATCTTATAGAGACTAATCATGGTAAACTGTATTCTGAGATGAAATCTATCTTCAGAGCTCCACTTCTGCATTGAGGATTATCAAATGTGTTATTAACTTGCAAACCTTTCTTTTTTTCCAAAATATTTTTCAATCTCAGTTCAATGCATGATCTTGAGATTTTGCAACATTAACTAATATATTGGTTTTTTAAATTATTATTTTTTGTGAAAAATAATAGCTATTTAAGAATACATGCAGTTGAAGGTGGATTAACAATCTCTATAAGAATGACAAGTCTCCTTAATACATACATTTAATTCTATTCTAGCATTAAACTGATTTTCTTAAAGATAATCCACAAAAATCAAATTAAGTACAGATTTCAATTGGCATTTTTAAATCTATTGTATACATTTCTGAATATGCTGTTTCCCTAAGCTTGACATTTAATATGAATTTTTATTTGCATCATATAAATTGGAATTGTGCAAAATCCAAATCATATTTGTGTTGAAATTTATCTTGTAAAGCAGATAAATAAAATCTCAATTTAATAGATTGTTTCCCAATTATTGTCTATTTCCAAGCAGCAAATAATATTTAATACATTCCAGTTTTGTTTTTAAAAATCATTACCTCAAATGATGATTGTTTAGTATTTCTTATTAAAGCAGTTCCCCATTATAGATTTAAAGCACCAATTGTTTTCTTATTTTCAATATTAAGCAGCTGTGAAATTTCAAATTATTATTGAAGATTTTTAGAATATAGGCATCATTGAATCTATTATGATTAAAAGCAACAGTTTTAATTTTCACCCCACCAGAAACCTGTTGATTTGTGAAAGAATCTAAAGCTCAGATCTAAGATGTGAAACTCCATCTACACTATCTATTTATTTATTTATTTATTTATTTATTTATTTATTTATTTATTTATTTATTTATTTATTTAGACTTATATACCGCCCTTCTCCCGTAGGACCCAGGGCGGTTCACAAGGCGATTAATACAATATAACAATACAAAAGTTAATAACAAATTAAAATAAATTAAATTATCCTTAATTAAAATCTAAAACCCTTAACTCTAATTAAAAAACCCAATTACAATAGGTTAAAAATTAAAAGTTCTCAGTCCTGGCCAGAAAGCTCAAAGAGCTTTCAGCTTGCTTTTGGTGACTACCTACCAATAACCATGTAGTTTTCTTGGCAACAGTATAGATATCTCCCCAATGGTGCTTTTTAAAAAGGCAACTGGACTTTGTTTTTCCTTGAAGACATTTTGTTTTTCAACCAAGAAGCTTCTTCAGTTCTGACAGTCTTGGATGAAAAATGTCATGGTTCCGACAGATAAAACTCTTCAAAGAACTTTGAGGCATTGTTTACCTTAAAGAATCTTTATTTGAGAAGCATAGCATTGGCACTAACACGATTGAAGCCAAAAACTGAATTCCTCTCCCCTGAGCACATAGTATCAAAGCACAATTCCCTCCTCCAATTAACAGTCATAAATCACATTCTCCAATTAGTTTGAAATGCAGATTCTCCCTCCAGTTCTCCAGCTCACCAATTCTTATCATCTCTTATTTCATTAACCTTGGTTCACACACTAGGTCCATTATTATTATGTCTAGATAAACTCTCATGCACATTCCTCCCCCCAGCATCATCTAACTCTAAAAGTAAAACATAAGAAGAAAATGGTTGCATCTCTAACTGTTGTCAAGGCAAAAACATCTGATATTAGCAGCGTTGACATAGCACCTTTGGAACAACCATGACATGGATGATTAAGAATATCCATAGACAGTACAAATATTTTTTTTTATTTTTTATTTTATTTTAGTTCCATTTATATCCCACCCTTCTCCGAAGACTCAGGGCGGCTTACAAGCTTAGCAGTAGCAGTAGATATGCATTCCATTATTTGTTTCTGGGATTATTTTCAACTTTCCAATCTAATTTATGCCCCTGGAGTTTTCTGATGATCTTCTGTCTAAATACTAAGCAGGCCAAACTTGCTTAGATTTTTCAAGATTAGTTAAGGCTGTTACCAATAGTGCTAGGTAGTCTCTCAAGCATTTAGCTTGGTTGTCTCCATGTAGAACATTAATTTTAATTGTTTTTACTACCAATTGTGCTAATATCTCTACTTCTTGACTCAAAATATCCCATATATAAAAATTGTAATAACTGTATGTAATTCATCTGAATTAAACTTTAGTGAAAAGAATGAAAAGAATCATGTAATGTCCAAGTTTTTTTAAAAAAAAATGCCTTGTAAGAACTAGAAAAACTATTTATGCCTATATTGATAAAATTCTGTACTCATTTGGACAAAGTAGTTATGAGAAAACATGGTATTCAGTGTTGATTTTTAGCACTATTTGAAAAAAAGAAAAATATCAAAACCAATCAATATCACTCTTGACATTTGCAGTCCACCTCTTCAAAACTGAGATAATTGAGTATTTAAAGGAATACAACTCTTCTATTGATCTGAGGAATTTTAGGCACTATACTTTGAAGAACTCACTCAAATCACATATATAAAGCAGTTACCAAAGTTGATCTGTCTGTGAGGCTCAGCAATTTTAGGCATATTGTAATAGCTAAAGAAAAATACATTCAGTAGCATCAATAACAGTATGGAAGACTATGTTACATCAAACTCTATTGTCTTTAGAAACACACAAAAATACATAAAGCTATTGTCTGTACAAACACAAACAAAAAATATAATTTAGATCCTAAGCTATCTATTGCATTAAAAAAGAAAAAAAATGGTTTATAATGCATTAGGGGAAAAAACTTGACATATTGAGTTCAAAAGTCATGGAAATAACACTTATGCCAAAATAGACAGAAAAGTATTGAATAGTTTCTTGTTCTAGTATTGAAAGAGAAAAATACAAACAAAGAAGAACATAAAGAGTGTTTTGCTTATGATCCGATGCAAATTTGTTTGAAATCAATTAATTTTGAGATGCATAAACAGCTAAATTCTATCTATATAAATTCCAGCAAGTTGGGAACCATCCAGCTGAGTGTTACTCTTGATGACTCTATCAGTAAGAAAGTCTGTTTCATTGCACCTTCAGTTGATTTATGGTTAACAGTAGCTTTCAAAAATTAAAGTTAACTGTGTCAGATATATGAAAGCATTGTCAATCCTTTATTAAGGTCAAAGATCAGCATAAGGAGGGTGGGGTACAAGGGATTAAAAAGCACAACAATGCAACAAAGTAAATGTACATAAAAAGCTATAAAATATAAAAACAGAAATCTAAAACAAAAATTGAAAGAAGTTTTAAAAAGTCTTAAAAAATCTAAAAACAGAGACAAAAACAATAAATGGACAGGAAGAAATCTAAAAAAAATTAAAACTATCATAAAACACTCAATAATAATGAGCTGGGTACTCATTAAGCTGTTTTATGGCACAGGTCATCTTCTAATCAGATTTTAAGTGCTGTTGTATAGAGAAACTGGCAACATTATGTCTTGTAGCAGAGTTGATATCTGACAGCAGCAGGGAGGTATATAAAATTGTCCTGTACACCTTGAGCATTTATTCAATAATTGTAAAATAAGGTTAGTATGAATGCATCTATAATATATAACTAGAACATGTTTCATTTTTTTCTATACATCCACAGTCATAGGGCACTGTCTCTCTACATAGGGCAGACATGTCAAACACAAGGCCCGGGGGCCGGATCCGGCCCACGAAGTGGTTTCGTGTGGCCCCTGAAGCCATCCTGGAAACAGTGAGGGAATGGCCCCCGCTGCCTTGGCCCTGGCCCAGAGACCCTCCTTCTGCCCAGAGACCCCCAGATCTGTCCCACTACTGCCCAGGCCCCCATAGGCACCTTTGATGCCAATTATGTAGAGCTGGCCACGCCCACCCAGTAGGCCATACGCACTCCAGCCACACCCACCCAGTAGGCCGCGCCCACCCAGGCCATACCCACCTGGCCCCCCGAGGGCAACTACAATGCTGATGCGGCCCTCAATGAAATTGAGTTTGACACCCCTGACATAGGGGATCTTCCTGTAAAACCTTCAAAGATAGCTGAGGGAAGGGCATGACATTGTGCCAGTGTAAATACTCTGGTGGTTAGGTACTTCAAATGTTTATTAAGTAAGCCTTGGAAAAAACTAAATTCCTATTGGCTTTATTGTTGATAAATGTTGTGTATCTGAGTAGATCCATTTGGTGTTCCATGTCTGCTATAGGTTATTTAATGAGTAATTTGGCTTGATCATATCTCATCTTGAGTAAAAGATTTGGAGAGAAGCTCAAGGGTGAAATTTTAGTTGTCACTGCCTTTTTCCATGTGACTGAAAATCATTCCTCATAGTTCTAATGATGAAAAATTGGAGAAAGAGCCCAGTTCGGCATCATAGAGAAGTTGTGCTATTGGCTTAGCTCAAGTAATTTGAGTACTGCAGGAATGTAGTGACCATCTCTTGTTCTGAGGAATTTAAGGATGACAGATGAGTTCCCAATGGGGTGTGCTACTGTTGGTAGAATGCAGTACTTTTTCCAAGCATATGAAACAGGAGACCTCCTCAATCTTGTGGTCATCTCTCCTCCCAGAGTGACTCGAGGGCCTATTGACAAATGCCGTGATTTTGATTTTCAGATGATTGAATTCCTTGCTGATCTTCCTTGCACTACTGGGCTAGTGCACTCAGTGCTCTTTTAAGGCCAATGGGTGTTCTTGAGAGTATTGCTGCATTATCTGCTCAAAAATAAAACAGAAGTGTGTCTTCCAGCTACTTTTGGGGAGTGAAAGTACATATGAAATATGAAAGTTCATTTTTGAGGAGATGGAGGTTGATTTAAAGAATGAATAAGGGTGGGGCCTTGCAGCCTTGTTTGATGCCTTTTTGGGTTCCAATGACACTGTGAGATGGCCCTAGTGTATGAAAGCATTATTGCAGTTTCCTAAGTGTGTGTGTGTGTGTGTGTGTGTGTGTGTGTGTCCATGCAGACAGAAACACAAATATGGTACTATGCAGCAACCGAAAACAAAATGGCAGCATGTGGTAATTCCACAAAAAGGTACAAACAAAGAATCATTCTAAATTTTCATGATAATAATGCAACCATCACATTTTCTGCACCCTAGGGTGTAATTGGCTCTGGAGTTTGCATTCATTTTAATTATTTAATTGTTCTTTTACCCTCTGTTTGTTTATTTTGAGCTGCACGTCCTACTTCTGTTAGTGGGACAATGTTCACTTTGTTTTTCACCTTTATCTTCACCCTCAAATGCCATTTATTCTGAAGAAAAAAATATTGTAAGGAAAATACAATCACCTATGTGGATATGGAGCATCCAGGCTAAAGTGACAGCATGGTTTATTTGGTGTTAGCAGAATTTTATCATGGCTGATGTATTTATACATTCATGGTAGAATAAAAGGTGACCTTAAGAAGGAAGGAGGGTTTTTAGTACAAATGACAGAATTTGAAACATGTATAAAGAACCACCTGTTAGGACAAATATATAAATGGCTACTGAAATATGACACAGAGACAGAAGTATCAAAATCTTGTGTGATAAACTCAGGAAAAATTTTTAAAGAAACAATTACATTGCAACAATTGAGAGACTTATAGAAGAATTCAATAAAATTTACCTCAAGCTATAATTTAAGAGAAAATTTGTACAAAATGTTAACTGGAAAAATAGATAAATCATATAATAATGATGTTGGTAATGTTGGGATACAAAAGGAAAAATTTCTCATATGTGGTAGTTGTATTACAAAAATGAAAATTACTGAAATATGCAGAACTATTAAGAATTTTTTAAAACAAAGATTGAATTGAAATGTTATTTTTCTCAAAAAATCTTTCCAGAACAAATGAATTTTTAAAATGTCACAGTATATTAAGACAGTGGTTCTCAACCTTTTCTTCACAGTCCCCCCCTTAAATACCTTCTGTGGCCATGGGCTACCAAGATCTAAGATTTAAATCATAACATTTTTTCAAGCCTTTGCAGATCCCCTGTGAAGACATCCTGGCTCCCCAGGGTTCTGTGGACCACAGATTGAGAACCACTATATTAAAATATATGCTAAAGGCTGCAAGGAGAAATTTTGCTTAACATTAAAAAAGAGACACTTTGCTCACAATATCAGACTGGTAAACCAAACTTGGAGAATGTAATGCAATAGCAAAATCAACAGAACTTTGATTAAATTTAAGTAAGAATGGCTTTCCTATATATCAAGGAAAAGTCAGATAATTAGAGTATGATTTTTTAAGAGAAATTGGCAAATGCCTTGTGTCTTTTGTTGGTTATATATCTGTTCTTCAATTTCCTGCATGCATTTTCTATATTATAGAAAGCTCATGTTTGTGTCCACATTGAATTTTTAGATGTCTCCTATTTTTCTTTTGGCTAAAAATTGTTTGTAGTTACACCTTCAATAATCTTACTTGACTAGAATTTCCATTTTTCCTACTTTTCTCTTGCATGATTTCAAGTCTGTAGGCCTAATTTTCTTTCCATTTGAGTTCATAAAAATCCAATGTTCTGAAATCCAGTGTAAAATGAATTCCAAAATAACATGGCCACTTTCTCCCAAAGCAATTCTGTCTCTTGGTAAGGATTCAGTCCAAATAGCAGACCTCCTTGTTATTTCTTCTACCTTCTGGTGCATATTGTTAGCAAGAGAGGACGTGAATTTGTTACACAGCTGACTTTTGACTGAGTCAGATTTTCAGCAAATAACTACAGTAGCTGAGATCTCTTATAAGCACAATTGTGTCATTGTTTAAAAGTTTGGTCTTCTGATACATAATGTTTTCTTTCATCTTTTGCCTGTCCAGGTGGTCTATAATCAACAATGCAATGTTCTGTTCATTGTCTAAACATATGCAACAGTATTTCCATGCTGTGATTGGTGAATTTCTCTCACAATATAAGTTCTTCCTGTACAACACCACACTTCCTTACTTTTGGATAAGTCTGTTACTTTTTAATAAAAAGTGGAGAATGTGAAGGATAAAGGAAGTTCTGATTGTCATGGTGAGATTGTGCTAGGTAAGGATGGACAAATTTTGGGTTGGAAAGGAAAAGAATGTTGATGGGAATCATTGGGTATGAAATAGACCAGAGGAGGGCATGAAGGAAGCCATCAGATGGAGAAAACATGGGAGAAAGAAGAAATTTTATAAAGTGAGATATGTTCATGGGGTGACACTTTTAACATAAATTAAGGTGGGGGGATGTACTAAAGACATAATCATAGCCTCCTTAACAGAATAACAGAGTTGGAAGGGATGTTGAAGATCTTCTATTCCAACCCCCTGCTCAAGCAGGAAATTCTATACCATTTCAGACAAATGGTTGTCTGATCTCTTCTTAAAAACCTCCAGTGTCGAAGCTCTCACAACTTTTGGAGCTCTGGAGAACAACTTCCTTAGAAGGTTCTAAGAAACAGGGAACAGGAGACTGCCGACCCAGGGTTTTTTAAATTCCTTTAGCATTCTGTTATTGTAAATATAATTTAGAACAGCTCCATTTGAAAGTTCCATCTGGTGAGCTTGTGCTTAATTCATTACCTGTATTCCCTCATTCTCCTTCATCCATCTGAATGCCTTCTTGAAACTGCACCTCTCAGATTTCTGCCATTATGAATATCAGGTATTGATTTCTTCACTTGAACAAAATAGCTTTGTAAGTGATATTCAGTCTCGGCCTTGTGCTTAAATCTCACTTTGATGAAATTGCACAAAATTTGGCTGCCAGAAAATAAATAGAAAGCTTTATTTTCACGCTACCAGGGAAAAATCCAAATTAAGCTGCTTTCCAAAACTTCTCTAAGAATGTTGTTTTGTTTTGTTGCCACTAAACTGTGCAACATGCAAGCTAAAAATTACCAGCAAGAGAGATAAGTGTGGCAATAACTTCACTCCTGCTGGGAGAACACCTGGACTTGGTTAGATGTTTGCAAATAGCAAGAGCATCTGTATGCTAAAATTATTTAAACTAAAAGAAAAGGAGTTGATATCTTCCTAATATGCTATTGCATGTACAAGTACTATTTGAGAAAACATTAGCAAATATGCCATTTCCCTCAAAACCAATATTCTGCACATATAGTAAGTGTTATTTAATGAAAAGCAGCAATCTATAAGCTTCACTGAGATTCTAGTTCCATATGAAAATCAGAATAAAATGGGAAATGTAAAAGGATTGATCAAATTATGGAATAAAGGATCTATAGGGTTTCTGGATTATAGCTTTGTTCATTCTGTATTGTTTTTTTTAATTACATTTATAGGATTGCTAATGACTCTGCAATCTTTCTTCATAGTTAAACCTGGATGCTTATGAGAATATGAAGAAACTGTGGCTGGTGGATGCCATGCCCCCATTTTAATACTACCTTTCCTCCGCTTTCTTTAAACAACTATGGTTTCCCATGTAGGAGCCCTGATGGTGCAGTGGTTAGATGGCAATTTAACTCTGCTCACAGGAGTTCAATCCTGACTGGCTCATAGTTGTCTTGGCCTGGGGTCAGTAAAATGAGGGCCCAGATTGTTGGGAACAACATGTTGACACTGTGAACTGCTCAGAGAGTGCAGTAAAGCACTATGGAGTTGTTTATTAGTTTAAGTGCCATTGCTATATGTCACTTGAGAGGAAGCCAATCTGTTTAATTTATTTGTAACTCAAGGTAGAAAGAGTATGTGCCATAGTTGGATTCGTGTATATGCATTTAAATCCTTTTGTTTGCATTACTTTATTCCTTCCTTCCCAAAACAGAACTATAAATAAATTAAGCAGATTATCCTCCCTTCAAATGGCTACATTTACCTAGATTTGGATTCAAGATTTTTCATCTGTTGTTCACCAATTTTATGAAGGCTAGCTTTTCTAAAATGCCTTCATTTTGTCTCAATTATTAATCACCATATCTTATGATTGCTATACGTCCTCAATGATGACAAAATGTTAGAAACACATGTTTTGGAAGGCTCTGAATAGACCTGCAAAGTCATTTTAAAAGCTATAGAAATTTTCTAGATATGGTTTCCATAGCTTTGAGTTTGATTTTTATCTACTGTACTCACTTCAGAGGGAATAGAATAGAATACTCCTAAAATCTAGTTTCAATTATCCCAACTTCAGTGCACATAGACAGTCACTAAAAGAACAGAATGAATTGCTTTTTCTACAGTGTTATGGGGCATGCCATGGTTTACCATTTTCCAGTTTGCTGGAAAACTTTACTCAATCTTTGCAACTTTAATATCTATTGACTTCAACTCCCAGAATTCTCCAGTCAGCATGCTCAGCCTTGGATTTTAGAAAAAACTAAAATAAAAAGATAAAATTGTACAACAAATGGTTTACTTTTTTATATATAAAACTTGGTCCACCTTAGATTCTGTCTTTTGGAATCAACATCTATCTTACATGTTGAAAAGCAGGCAGTCTGCTGAAATTCAGAGGAAATTTGAGTATACTTTTGCATTTGCAATATATCTTGCTTTGGAAAGTACTAACATTAAAATTCATAACTTTCACATACAACTTTGTTTCACTGTTTCCATGTGTTTGCTTTCCTTAAAATCATTAACATTTTATACTAAACAATTTCATTTTTTTAAAAAAATAGCAATCTCTTATATATTTGTGGAAAGTTTATGTAGCTGATTTCTAGTTTAGTCTAAGCCTAGCAGCATTTCAGTCAATCCTGATCAGCAGGCAGTCAATCCTGCATGCACTCATTTCACCCAGCCAAATACAGCTTGTTTATTTATTAAATATCAGCAGATGTATTTGTGAACTGGCAAAGTTCAAGACCAAAGACAGGGAAAAACAGGGAGAGGAAGAGTGGCATGAACAAGAGGCAGAAGTTTAAAAGGGCAGAGGCTTAATATAAACAATATATATTATCTATATCCCAAAAAATGATCTACATATTAGAAGGTCAGAATTTTCCAATGCTATTGAAAATAATACCTCAGATACTTAGCACAGGCAGTTGCAAAGAGAGTGGCATTGCTGATTCCAGTTTTACCCTATTGTATGTACCTATTAACAGCGAAATAGAGAGATAAATAGGACATTAGGTGAAAAATGGAGAAAAATAATTGGGAGGGTAGAGTGATATGTCCAAAAATATTTATCAAATACCTTCCTGAAATTATCTTGGGAAACAAGAAGAACAGTACACAAAAGGGCTTGTAGCTGTGTGCTTTAGTGAATCAGCTTGCAATTTAAGTGATAAGTTAATTAAATTGATGTATAATGTGATGCATCTGAAATTTTTGAATTTGAAAATTTGGAAAGTTGATTTCTGGTTACTTATTCCCACCAATAAATTATGACTTCATTCTATAGCCATGTAAGATAGTCAAATGTCTGAGCAAAAAATTACTCTGGACACATTTTTCTCTGTGCTACTTAGGTTCAAGATATAAGACTGGGAAATTCACATTTAAATTCCCACACAACTGTGAAGTTCATTGGGTGATTGGGCCAATCAAATCTCCTTTTTTAGTGAGTTGTAAACTTTTTAAAAGATATTTTTACCTTGTTTTAATTGCTGTATTCTGTTATTTCATTTAGTACTAGCAATGTATAGGAATAAGTCATTTACGAATTACTTATAGTAATTTATAGTGATAAAGAAAATTGATAATTTTAAGATTTTAATGCTAGTATTAGTATTAATTCTAGTATAAAGGCTAGCTGGTAATTTAAAGGCTAGCTGTTATTTTAAACTCTGGAATCCAATAGACTTGGACTATCTATTGGAGATGCAATAAAGCAGGAGACAAAAAGAATTTAAGAAAGACTAGAGGGAGTAACAACCCTGAGATTTTGCAGAGAGAACATTTCAAGCATTCTGATCATGCCAAGGTTGTGGACACTTCTTGGCCATTAAAACTAAAGGATTAACTGCAGCACAAGGACACCATACATAAGTCTTCTTCCCTTCTTTCCTTGCAACCTCTGCTAATAAATTTCATGCCTTATTTGATTGGGAAGTAGATTATTTCCCTTTTCTCCAAAGATGACATTTTATTAAGAGATAGAGAAGAATTTGCTATTAAGTATGTATGTGTGTGTGTGTGGGGGGGTGATGGTGGTGGATTTGGTTGCCTAGAATTGCCTTCAAAAAACCCAAATGGTTATTGGTATATTTGAGCAGATGTTGGTTGCCAAACAGAAAATAGATGCATTTAAGTCTCTAATGGAAAAATAGGAACCCATTCTCGTTAAGAAGTCAGACACCTACTTAACTTTTTTAAATGTCCTAAAATCCATGCAGTGCTCAGAACTATGGAGGGACAAACTTGCAGTGACATAGAATTTTGCATCAGTTTACAGACATTCCTTTCAATAGAAAAAACAATATTCCCTTTCACAGCTTTTCTATTGTGCAGGGCATTCCATTATGCTGATGGGAATGTCCTACCTCCCCAGATGCCATGGAATTAAAAAGACAATTCTGACTTTTAGGTATTTTACTTTCCTTTCAATATTTTCTAAACTCAAAAAGTTCTTGAGGAGTTTTCACATTACACCAATTTGGGTTTTTCACAATAGCAATGTATAACCTCTGCTAAACTCTGGAAGGGGAGCCAAAACTGTGAGGAACAAGGGTAGACATTTCTGAGCTCATAATCTCAGTCAACAATTATCTGTACAGCAAAAATCTCCACCAACCCCAAGGTCAGGTCCAGATAAACAAGAAGAGAAACACAGTAGATTTAATTAAAGGGAAGACACAGGCATTGGTTGACCTTATGGAGAAAGAGGAAGATTTAACCTAGTTGGTTGGCACTCTTTCCACACAAGGACAGCAAATGATTTTAAATAATCTTCAGACAGTAAAAAATCTGTGCTGCAGTCAAATACTGCTGCAAGTGAGTCACTTAACACTTTATTGCCCTCCAGTTGTCCTTCTGCTGAAATGCTGATGAGTCCACTCTCTAAGAACTTAACTTCTCCATTAAATAAAAGGAGAAGGCATCCCAGTAAAAGACACATTTATACAAAGGAAAGGAGCACCACGTTGGTCAGTGTAACACAATCTTTATTTAACCATTGGTGCAACCAGCCTACTCCTGATAACCCCTTACAACTGACTTCTGAAGAACTGTTTGGATTAACTACAGCTCGTCCTCATTAGTTCTTTCTTGTTTGGGTCCTGGTTCTATTCATTTTTAGTGATTGTTCATCTACATTCTGCCATTCTTCCTTACAAGCTAACCCTTCTTACAGGAGCTCTGAGCACCCATTGATTCTGATCCTCTGATCTGACTTTATTTGCTTCTTCCTCAAAATATTTCAAGTACAGGATGCCATCCCACTCCAATTTTTCCTGATTATTGTTTTGACCAATCCAAGTTAGCAGGATAATCCTGAATGGTTTAGCAATTTGACAATTATGTCCTCTTAGTGATCTCTCCATCAACATATTGAACATTGTTGAAAAGTCTTCAAAGGAAGATGTCCTTGGATTTATGTCCCAATTTTATTTATTTTTATTTTTTGCAGGAGACATACAGTGGGTATTAGTGGAATTGAACACTGGTCAAATTCAAATTGAAGAGATGTTCCTTATGAGGTAAACCTCTCTGATCATATGAATAATGCACACAATACCTCCTTCCTATGTGCACTTTTCTCCCTCCCTCTAATCCTTGTTAGCTTGATTTTAATTGAATTTTAAACTGATGGTCCTTATTTCTTGTGTTAATATAGTGCATTTTAAGTGAATGCCTGTAAGCCACTTAGAGTTACTTCTGGTGAGATGAGCAGCATACAAGTTTAATCAATAAACAAACCCATGTCTGTAAATCTCATCTAAATGAGATTGTATTTATCCTTGTAAAAACATGTGTTTTATTCTTTAAAAACATGTGTTACCGACCTGTTGCATAGACAAAAAAGAAAAGAAACAGCTAAGCTATTAATCAATGTTCAGTGTACACCTGGTTCCAAAACAGAAATGGAAACAATCTGTTTTCCTTTCCTCCCAACCACCCCCAGACCAATCTTCAACAATGACATGGAGGCCAGGACCCCACAGTTCTGAAATGTATAATTTGTTTTTTGAAAGCTGTGAAAACAGAATGACTACATCAAGAACTAAATTTACTATGAAATCTCCCTGGTGAAAGTTTCCATCCCAATTTTTCATCGGTCATTTAATCTCTGAAATAAAAACAACAACAACAATATTATAAGAAGGTGGGAAAAACCCAATCAACATTCTGCTCATTTAGAGTGCGTTCATTTTGTTTGTCAGTGTATATTTCCCCTATTCCTTCTTCTCAGTAGAAAAAAGTTACTGGCTACAAAAATGAAAATCTGCTTCTTCTCTGCTGGTAATTTTTTCACCAAGAGCAGGTTCTGCTCTAATGATATAGTTTTTTTTTAAAAAATGAAGCTGTTCTTTCACACTTTTTGCCCTCAAAATAGGTAGTCATAGAGATAAGGATGAGGTTGGAGATCATTTCAGTTTATAATATTCATATTTGGAGCTGTGAACTGAGGAAAATAAGTCAGTAATGAGAAGATTAATTACCAAGCCATAGTGCAGACATGGTTCTGGAAGCTGTCATAATATCTGGAAATAGCTTCACTATTTTCTCTTATTTTTTTTTTTAAATATTTTATTATAACTTTTAAACCAGTGGATAAAAAACCTAACTCCAACTAATAGGTAGTAAATAGGAAAGGGGGGGGGAGCCAAGAAAAGCACAAATTGTAAGAAAAGGAAAAGAGGTTAAAAAAGGTATAAAGAAGTATTCACAGCAGTTATAAATACATATATATATATATATATATATATATATATATATATATATATATATATATACTAATCTCTCTTTCTAAAATTTCATCTTATTACCCTTCTTTCTATATTCTAGCCTGTCAAATTATCAAGTCTGTTCATTTTTAAAAATTTTGTGCAAAAAGTCTATAACAGGCATCTAAGAATATTAATATAGACTGTTTTTCATTATGTTATTCCAAATATTCCAGAATAGCAAAACATTTCTAATATTATCTTGTAATTGTCTTTTAGGCAGAAATCCACATTGATTCCACTCCTTTGGAATTCACTTGGTCCAGAAACTAGCTAGACCTTATGCCACAAGATTTGGTTGATGTATTGGGTTATCAAGTTAATTTTGATTCCTACAAACCACATAGATAGATAACTTTTTCCATCACAGCCCATCACAAACTGCCACCAAATTATAATCTTGAAATTAAAGAATGTAAAAAAAAGAAAATGTATCATACTAATTACATCTGACTTGAAGAAAGTGAAATGAATTACTTTTTTACATTTTATTTTATTATTTTATTTTATTTTGGCCTAACTGTTTGGGAGAATGACTTCCAGTACACAATAGAAGGAAGAAATATATAACATAGTTGAGGGGGGCAAAAACCATAGTATACTCCTAATACCTACAAAGTCTCTGTTACTTTGTGAGATACAATTGAATGTCATGTCTTCTGATCTATAATGTTGCTCCCAAATATAAGCTGAAGTTATTTCCCACCTTCATAAATTGAGAAAATCAGTATTGGAAAATGCACTCTAACATTGATCTATAGCCTTTGGTTATTTGCAAGGACATTCCTCAACCTTAGCAATATCATTAAACTGTTCATGAGCATTCAAAAAACAAGACAAAGCCACATCTACTATTGAAAATTTTAATGTATATTGGATATGAACTTTCCACTTGAGCTGGCTAATCAACTTCTCCAGGAAGTGATAGCAGTGATTTATTACTGGCATGTAGCAGAACAGTTCCATTTGTAGCATTCCAGATGGAATTCCAGCTCTGCTTTAGTCAACCTTATATTTTTCTCTGAGAAGTGTATTGGGCTGCCGAAATCAAGCCAAAACTCAGATTGGATGCAACCATTGGCTTTTCTAAATGAGAGGAAGAGATGACTGGAAGGTGATGAGTTTCTTTCCCTTGCTCCTTCTCCCTGCCTGAAGATTATTTGGCCAATGGAAAATCTGAAGGAAAACCATCTGCCACTGAGCCATATTTCACTTTGCATCTATGAGGAGAAATTCTGAATACAAAGCTAACAGTATAGTTAAATATTCAGAGAACAATCTTTAGATTCAGAGTATAGCAGTGGTGGGATTCAGCTGGTTTGCACCACTTCGGCAGAACCAGTAGCTAATTTTTTGTTGCCCAGGCCCAGAATGGACTTCCAGAAGTGGCATCCACACAGAAAACCAGTTGTTCACGTATTTGAATCCCACCACTGGAGTATAGTCACAATTTCTTTAATTTAGTTAATCATGAAGGACAACATTTATCTTTGCTGTAAGAATGCCTTTGTCATCCTTTGTCAAGTTTTCTTACTGAACATAAATTCAGGCTTTACTCTAAGGTTGGCTTATCTGCTTTGAAAAATAAAATTCATAGAAGAACATGCATTGGACATTTCTTAGAGACTGCAGAGATTTCATCACTGCTTCTGAACTGATTTTGTTCATTGAGGATGCTTCTTCACATGTATTAGAATGAATCAAATTTCTTTGCATTTGTCTATACACATCTACATTATCCTGATTTGTCTTTCCAATTACTTTCTTAGCAATAAAGACATTCCCATTCCCATTGTCTAATTATCAATGTTTATGTAATAATTACATAGTTCCAAGATTAAGATTTTTTTTCTCAAAATCAAATTAATATAGATTATTATGTCTTCCCAGAACATAATTAGTTTTGCAGAAAACATATTTAAATAAAGTACTACTACGGTTTTAGTAAATCACATAATGATTTACTCATTCTTTTTCTGTACAAAAGAAATGTGGTCCAATATCTAAAATAGCATTTTTTGTTCTATAAAATATAAATCTGAGATTTTGTAAGAAAAAAAAAATCAATAGATTAAAACTTTTCCATGGTTTACAAAGAATGGGAGTTCCTTATTTCACTCAGTCTTTAAAGTTTTGTATCAGCTTGATTTATTTATAAAATATACTTATAAAAACTCATTTAGACTTTTTTTGTCTTGCAGGATTTAGTGATCCCTTCTAATAATTTAAGTATCTCTGAACTTGAAAGTGCTGCAAATCCAAACTGAAATATCAATAAATGTTGCAAGTATGACTCCTGACAATAGGGGAAATTGACAAATGGTATTGTCCTTAACACAGAGAAATGGTAAAAACTTATCATTATCCAGTAGTTCATCTAAAGTAAAAATCCAAACATCTATCCAACTCTTCCATGCAACAGTTTTTTAAAAGTATTTTTAACATCTTGAAATATAACTCAGTATCCCTCTGAGAATTGCTTCTCACATTTATAATAAATCCAGTAGCTATTTCCAAAACAATCAACAGATCAACCTTGCCTGTTTTCACAAGAGGCAATTTGAATTTGCACTAAAAAAAGGCTTGAGAAAATAAGGCAGAATCTACCTGAAATTGCCTGTACATATTTTTCTCATCTGAAAATAGAATATTCACTAGCATTCTGATGTTGGACTATAATCTCTTTTCTAATCTTACTAATTAGAACATTGGGAGACTTGTTCTTTCAACTTACTTGTTTTGTACCAAAAATGCTGCTACAAGAGAAATCTGACATCACTAACACCATTGATTCCTATACCTTTATAATATTATAAACTGTCCTTATTTGACTATCCCATACATTGGTTTATACCGTGCTTTTTATTATTGCCTCTCTTCTTCAGTAAAAGAGAGTTCTTATCAGTTCAACCATAACTTTTTCGAGCTTCACATTTCTCCTGGCCTATCTGCTCATTCTTTATATGTGTGATTAGCAATTTGTTCCTCATGCATTCTCTTTATATGATCAGCCCTGTTAAATATTTCATATGGGCCAGTCATATATATTTTGCATTCAGTCCATTTCAGTCCACATAGCCACATAGCCATATTCAATCCACATAGTCAAAGAATTTACAAAAAGTCTTGGACATCTCACAGAGGGGAGAGAATATATATCAATTCCTCACTACAGGGCCTCTGGAAAATCAAAGACCTAAAAACAGAGAAATATGAAGTTATGGTTTCATTCAATGTCATGACTTTCTTTAATGTCTATAGATCCAGACCCAGTGAAAGAATTCATGGCAGCAGCACTACACAATATACCTGACCTAGCCAAATGCATTAAAAGTGAAATTCATAGAATCGTGGACCTTATCAACTTCTGCTTCACTATCTACTTTCATTTTGAGTGACAACTATTCCAAGGAATCTAAGGAACACCTATGGGATAATCACACTCAAACTCGCAGCAAAGACTGTTTTGCAACATCTAGAAATTATTGCATTTCCACAATGAAAAGGATCTGGTATGTAGATGACATCATTATAATAAGTAAGGAACTAAAACAGACACATGAAACAACCAACATCTTCAAAGGAATAATATTCACAAGGAAAGAAGAAAACAAAACTCTACCTTTCCAGATATCCTCCTCAGCAGAAGAAACTATTACAAATTTGGGAAATTCAAATTCAAATCTGTTGAAAAACAACTTATACTTAGCAACTTTTCCATTGTCAAAGTAACAACCCAAGCCCTCACAAGAGGAACTGTGTAAGTGCATTGCAGCAACCGAGAACATCAGAACAAAGAAACAGATTGTCTATGTAACATTTTCCAACAAAATAGATATCCATGCAATTTAATTAAAAAGTGCCTGACACCTCAGCCCACTATAGCATACCCAATACAAGCCATAAAAAGGATAATATTACCTTACATCAAAAACATTTCAGAAGCAAGCAACAGACTACTTCATCCACATGGCATCACTGTAGCACAAAAACCATATAAACCTCTCCAAAACATCTGAAGTGAACCAGGACACATAAGCCCAGGGGGAAAAAAAGCCACTGTGTAGGACAGATAGGTAGAAGATTATCAAAGCAGATCCATGAACACCAACTAACATTCAGAAGACATAATGAAAGTTCTTTAATCTCATAACACGTAACACACATTCAGCTGTAGTTTCCACTGGAAAACTGAGCATCCTAGACCAGGGGTTGGCAACTTTAAACACTCAAAGAGTCACTTGGACCCATTTCCCAGTGGGAAAAATATTCACTGGGAGCTGCAAAATGTGCACACGAGCGCACATGACAGGGGAAAACTTGACTGAAGAGTTTAATTAAAAAGAAATAGAGGCTGCTAAGCATGAGCTCTCTCCCTCCCTCCCTCTGTCCGATCTTCTGCTCACCTGGCAAGCTGGCTTCACACTGTTCTCAGACAAGCTGACACACATTCCTATTGGGCTGGCTCTCCTGCCCTGCTTTCTGCTGCTTCCTATGGAGACACAGAAAAGGCAGGAGCCCTGCCCAATAAGCTTGTTAGCCTCTTGGCGAACAGCCTGAGTTACACACACACACACACACACAGAGAGAGAGAGAGAGAGAGAGAGAGAGAGAGAGAGAGAGAGAGAGAGAGAGAAGGGAAGTGCAAGTGCCTCTCTCTGTCTCTGTCTCTCTCTCTGCAAATGGCAGAGGATGACTGGGAGCCACAGGAGAAGGCTGAAAGAGCCACATGCGGCTCCAGAGCCGCAGATTGCTGACCCGTGTCCTAGACCAAGCTAAACACAAAATAGGTAGAGAATTCCCAGAAGCATGGCATACACGCTACATAGAGATAAACCACATTTACTTACTCTTCAAAAGAAACAATAAAAAGCTAAGAAGGAAACAAAAAGACCAGAACACATCAACTCCAACAGCATACACCCAGCTAAGCAGGGATTAACATGAGACAAAAAAAATCAAGCAGAAAACAATAACCTAATTGTACCCTAATTGAACTACCAAGAAAACCATACTACCAACACAGTCAGGGCAAGCTATTGTATATAAACAGGGAACAACCCCACACTCACAAACATTGATACTACCTATTAAATGTCTGCAAGCAAACAATCAAGCTCAGAGAGCACCAAGGACCCCTCAGTCTATATTCAATCAGTACTCATGCATTCTTTTTCCTATATTTTTTTACAACACATATGTTCCAAATACCATACTCACACACCCAGTTTAGCATTTCTCCCATTACAGATTACACTATGCATGGGAAGATTTTTATAATATGGTTTCAATTCAATAATTTAATGGGATAAATGGGCAGAGGTCTAATGGAGGAGGGAGATTTCTTTGTAGCACATTTTACTTTTTTCATTATGTATAAAATAGAATTATTTTATTAATTCCTTTTTTGGTGTGAATATTGACATGCACCAAGCATTGGCAAACCTCTGATAGTTGGGGTATATATTTTGGAGAAGATCCACAACATTCAGAACAATAAAATAAAGTCATCAAGATACAAAAGGTGTCAGAATCACCTTTCAGAGTTTAGAAAGAGGAGATTCCAAAATTTGCTAAAAACCCCCCACAAAAAATGTGTTTCAATGGCTGCATGTATATCTAGAGTAAACTCACTACATTAGTTTAAATTTCTGCATCATGCTAGTTGGACTAGGTGCTGCTGAATGATAAAAATACTACTTCCATTATTATTGCATTGTCATTCTAAGCCAATTAATTTTGGCTTGTAATGCAATGAGCTCTTGATGTTTCTAATATTTTCTTCTCAGCGTGCAAGGCTACATGAATGGCTACAGTTAGTATTCTCTTAATTCATCTTCCTTTTTATCATACATATTGTAGCCTCTGACCTCTATGAAAAAGCAAAGCTGATCTTTAAACAATGTGTGAGAGTTATTAAAATCAGTGGTATGGGATCACTCCATGGGCAGAAGCTACCTAAATAATAATTCTCCATAAAGTGGATTTTTAATCCCTTCCTGACTAAAAGTCACTAGTTCTGAGAACAACTTCTTCCCTTGATCTGGGGTTATACTGAGAATGCTTCAGTTCTGACACAGCCACAGCTTTTTTTGATGATTTGTATGGGATTGTGAATTCTTCCGCTTCCCTGCTGATGTCCTATATCCTCTTTGTTTTTCTTTTTGTGCCTTTGAGTCACTGTTTTTCTACTGGTGACTGCTTGGATGAGTCCCTGCTTTCTTAACAAGATTTTGGAAGTGGCTTGCCATTGCCTGCTTTCTAGGGATGAGTGTCATGGTTCTGATAGATGAGACCAGTAAAAGCAGAACTCCAAGGCAAGAGATTTCCTTAAGGAACATGTTTATTGGCTACAAAGTATCGGCACAGTCAAAAGTGAAACCAAGTCTGGAGTTCCCTCCAAAGTGTTACAATGTTACAAAGTTGACCTGCCCACCCCAGCACAATGTAATCAACTATGCTCCCCAATAGAATACTTTGGTGAGCTTTCTAATGGAAAGTTGAGCCAACCAAAAGTCAGGCAGCAATGACCTTGGTTCCCATGGGACAAAATATTGTTTAGTCTAACATCAAAACCACCCCTCCCCCCTCCCAGTACTGTGGCAACTGAAAACAAAGCAAAAGTGGCTTCAGCCAAGATCGTTACAGTGTTGACAGTTGGGTCCCCTAGAGAGAGAACAAATCCTGCAGACAAAGAAAAGTTAGGAATCTTCCCAACACTTATGAGGATGCTTATCAAAAAATCTCTGTATTAATATATCTGCCTTGACATCAGCATTTTTACCGACATAACTTTTGATAGTAGTTATCCTTTCCAGTGTACTAAATACTGTAATTTTCTTTTTTACAACCTAGAATCAAGAATTCATTTTATTTCATAATGGATTTCCCCCTCCACTAAAAGGGGACCAGGTGCTTTCTTGGGAACAGGTCCTAAGGAGGACTTCCTGACAGGTTTTAATAAACTGCAGTGGAAAACAGGGTGGACTTTCCCCAATAAACAAGGAAGTTTTAAAACTACTGTAACAGGGATTATAATTCAAAATATAGGGAAGGGGCTGAGGAATTTTGGTCCCAATTTTTTACTAGGCAATTTGAGTCTTAGGTATTTTGTAGAGAAATAGACTCTCTCCCTCACATGAAATGACTTCTGAAGAGACTGTTTCTTGTCTGCCTGCTCTTTGTAAATGTTTAAGGCTTTCACTAAAGCTTTTTTTTGCATTGTCCCAAATAGTTTTCCAATAGGTCACCCACTGACCTAAGGTTTGAGAGGTTGGAGGCTCCTGTGGGCACTCAAGCATAGGAATGAATTCTTGACCAGTAGCTATTGTAAAAGGAGCAAGTCCAGTGCTACTATGCACTGTGTTATTATAAGCTACTTCTGCAAAAGGGAGGAGGTCAGCCCAGTTCATTTTCAATGCCTCTAAATTTTTATGATCAGTCCATAGTTCAAAAGGCACCTTGCCCCCCCCCTCAAAGAAATGATGCTAAGTCAACAGGGGCCATCTTACTGCAAAAACCTCCTTCTCCCAAACTACCCACTTTCACTTGGTCTCCATTAATTTCCTGGAGGTGTAGGTGCACAGTGGTAAGTCTCCCCTTTGGTTTCTTTGCAGAAGGACTGTTCCCACAGCTACATCACTGACATCAGATTGAATGATGTATTGCTCACCCGGGTTGGGGTGTTTGAGAACAGGTTTGGCTGCAAACAGTGTTTTCAAGTCCTGAGTCCTTCGGGAGAAGGGCGGTATAGAAATTCAATTAATAAATTAATTAATAAATAAGTACTCAAAAGCAGTTTCACACTCTATGGACCTGTGGTGGCGAACCTATGGCACATGTGGCACAGGTGGCATGCAGAGCCCTCTCTGTGGACACGCATGCTGTCGCCCCAGTCCTAGGCCTTCATCTGGGTTTAATAAAATGTTTTTGCTTTAGGTCTTTAGCCTCCGCCACCGTGTGCAAAAAAAAGGTTCAATCAATCAATCAATTTCAACTTCTTGCAGGAAAGAAATGATCTCACAAAGTTGGAATTGATTGATTGAACACAGCGATGGAGGAAGTGACGCATCGCAGCTGGAAGGTGTCATGTGGGGGTGGGGGAGCATGGGAGAAGGATTTTCCATGCGGAGGGGAAAATGTGGTGGGGCCTGTGCATGGGGTAGAGAAGTAATATGGTGGTGCTAGCATGGTGGTAGACCAGTTGCTTCCCTCCCCCAGCCAGATACCTGCCGAAGCCACACAGGGTAAGGTTGCCACCCCCGTCCCTGCTCAGATGCCCTCGCCTCCCCCACGTGTTTTTTTTAGTAACCTGCCTTTCAGCTACATTCCATTTCTCTGTTCGCTTCTTAGCCTTTGCAATGTGTTTGTGGAACTATCGGTAAAAAAAAAAAAAGATCTCACGAGAAGTTAGAAAGTCTGATGAAACATTTTTTTTAACCAATGAGAGGGCGTGACTGGCCCAAGCTTACCCAGTTGACTTTGTACTAATGTACTAATGTAGGACCAGAATCATCGTCTCTCCATTTTTAACTTGATGCCTAAACCACTATATCAAACTGGCTTTCACATTAGTACTAACAAATAAATACAACACTTTTGAATGAAGAATATTGATATGGCATTGTTTCAGAACTTTTTTTTAACATATAACCTTTTCCCACCTAAATTACAAAAATATGAGAATTTAATCATTTGGGGTTTGGAAATAGGTATTCTTAAAATTTTAAATTTCTTAATGCAGAAAGAAAAGACTTCAGATAGGCTTTAATAAATGTGAATGACAGAAATCTTCAAAACTGAATTTGGGGAAACATGAATCTCTTAGATTCATGGACATCTATATCTGTGATGTTTATTCTATCTTGAACAAAAACAGACATTTTAAAGCTGTACTAGAGTACCTTTTGGGGAAAATGTTGTTGATGAAGTAAACATTTCTATGATAAGGCAAGTAGTCATGGGAGAAGAGAGATTCTATGCTATTGAGAGAGAAAAAACCAAATAAACTCATAACCCCTTCTCAGAGAAACACACCATTAATTTATCTAACTCTACCATAAGATATCAGTAAACTGATATTGTGTTTCAATATCTTATTTAATGTTTTAGTCTTGCTGCAGCTATAAAGGAGATCAAGAAGAAGGGGAGGAGAGAAAGAGAAAGACTGAATGTGAGAAAGACCCAGCCAGAAGTTGGGAAGCCCAAATTTTTAAAAAAGTCCACTCTTTCTATCATAACCTGCCTAAGACCTATCTACCTCTGATAAGTACAATTAGTTGGTGGCATTTAGATGATCTTGGCTAAGTTTGGAAAAAGCTATGCACTGTTCAGTTGGATTACTTCCTGAATGGGAAAGTGACTCAAACTTCCAGTGCTAGACTGATCTATAGGGGGAAAAAACATCCTAGAACACAGGCAAAAACAATTTCAGCATTATTGCTAAGAAAACAATAGACATGTACTCTTGTAGGCACCTTGAATGGATAGTTGGGGACATTTTACATTTTTTTTAAACCTCGATAGCTCTCTTCAGATTCCTCCCTGTGAAATGTGTCAATCACCAAAAAAAGTAAAAACATTAAAAAAATATTACATTACTAAAATTTGTAAAGAATGAACTGCTTTCTCCTATGTGTTAGTAAATGTTCTAATTCTCTTTATAGAAATATGAATGTGCACCAAATGGCAAGTATATTATTAAAATAATCTAATGTTATCATTCTTACAGCCAAGTCTGCAAAAAAGTTACTAAAACAGTTCATTATTATTTAGGTGTGCCAGCATGTCTATTCGGGTATGAATAGATACAGGTGCTTTTTAATACGTACATTTTTTCATGGGGAACAAAGTTTTCTCTGTAGCTTTTATCCTCATTTTAAGACATGCTTTTCTGAGCCAAAGACAGTGTAATTGTGTAGTTGACGTGTTGTTGAAGAAAAGATAGCTAATCTTTTTGACCCTTGACTGATGTAGTATCTGATTTTAAAACAGTAAATTTGAAAACAGAGAGGAATAAAATATGGCCACCTATTATCAGGAAGCTTAAAAAGAAATAGGCAGTCATAAGCTATTTATTGGTAGCAGCAAACACTTGAGCATAAAAAGGCTGAAATGAAAGCTTTTGATTCTGATTTGGAACAGAAGCAGTTACAAACCAGAGTGATGGTGGGTACTCTGATTCATGTGCTAGAGCATAATGATAAAAGCTTGAGGGCTTTTCCTTTTGTATTTTGTGAAATCAGTTTCTTATTGACCAAGCATAAGGACCCAAACAGCAAGAAGTTCATATTAGAGCAGTACAAAGCTGGCAGACTGCAAATTGGAAGTCACTCATGTTTGGAGTTTTCAGGAAAATACAGCTGCTTAGGAGATATATCAATCTTAACTGGTTTATAAAGGATCCTCAGATTGTTAATTCATTCACTTGTGCCCCTGTTTATTGCATTACTTGTACCGCTGTCCTGACAAGCCATCCAAGATGGTTTACATTTGAAACTACTGAAAAGGTATATGTATCATGTTCTCTCAGGTCACTGAGAGTTTATGATACGAGCTAACAATGTTGTGACTTCCCTGTTTTGGGCTTTCTATACCAAGATTTTATTAAAAGCATTATTGTGAAAGTTGCCATTTCTAAAGATCTATGCAGCATAATTTTTGAGTGTGAATAAATGTGTGAATTGTGTGTGTGTGTGTGTGTGTGTGTGTGTGGTGTGTGTTTGGTGTGTATAGATAGAGCTAGACACATGCTTGTATTATTATTTCTTCAAGAAATGCAATGTTTTCCACAACTGAACTTTAATTCTGCCTCCATTCAATCATATTGCTCAAAGATTTAGGAAAAAAAATCCTTTTAAATAAGGCATCTTCTGGTAAACCATGGTGCCAAGGCAGATGGAAAAAAGGGCAAATTTTCAGATTTGTTCCATGATTCATGATGCTCTCAGAAATGCTATTGCATT